>NC_046664.1:143437093-143446226 GCF_010883055.1 Belonocnema kinseyi | reverse complement strand
TAGTTCATTTAGATTAGCGAATTGCTTAATCTAGGACTGAAAACGATTTTAAAGAAAGCTTGTTCTGTATTATGGGTATATATACTGCGCTGCTTGGAACATTTTGGAGGAACTGTTTTGACGGTGAATTTCTTCTGTCGAAAGAAGGGTTGAAAAAATGTTTTTCTGCAGGGTCATACCTTCTAAAATTGTAGTCATAGGTACACTAACATCTAATGTTAATTGCGCACTGGTATGTTCGTCAGTATTATCTCTTTGTTTTTGAGTTTAGTGTAAACTGTTATCTACTGGTGATCTTTCATTCGCCCCATGAGTGAGTATATTCGCCAGGGTTTTGTGGGAATAACTTAAATTGTTAGTTTAACTATTTGCCATATTAAGGTTAACGCTGTTGGGTAGTGCTACGAAGAAGGCTAATTTTTCAGTGCGTCAAAATTCTTAATTCTATCCCCCAGGCTGTTGATACTAGACGCTATTCTGGATATTGCCCTTTCTTATACATTTTTTATACATTATAAATTATAAGTTTAATCCAGTGAATTGGAGTTTATTTGTTTCATTATTCTCTTATCACCTTAGCTTAACGAAAATGAATGATTACACAGCCACACAAAAAAAAATTGTGCGGATCTGGTAACAAGACACACGTATTCCTATGGATTTTGGGGCGCTGAATTCAAATTCGGTTTCAAAAATCACCCATCACGTCGTGGTTGAGCCATAACCTCAAAAAATGACGAAAAATCATACGCTGAGACAAATAAATTTCAAAATAATGCCATTGATGCAAATTTTCACTTCAACAACATGTCGACAACTGTGAAGGATCAACCCTTGCCTGATATCAACTTTTTTAACATAACTTCACCCAACAGAACCTGACCTTACCTAACCTGAATTAACAGAAATGTATTGAACTACACGTAAAGCTCTAGGAGTATATTTTCCCAGTAGCAAACGTGTGCTACATCGAATGAGTCAACTCGAGCCTAACCTAGAAATAAATGTCCCCTTGCCTAACTTAACCTAGCCTAACCTCACGAAACACAATTAAACTGATTGTGTTGTCCCGTTGTGTTTGCGGTACCGTTTGAATCAGCTTAGACTTAACCTGCAAAGAGGTCAAACCTATCCTGACCTAAAAAAACCTGACCTGACCGAACCTAACCTAACTTAACTTCACGTAACACAATTAAACTCATTGTGTTGTCCCGTTGTGTTTACGGTACCGTTTCATTCAGCTTCGGCTTAACCTACATAGAGGTTTAACCTATCCTAACCTAACCTAGCCGAATGAAATTCAACCACACGTGTAGCTATGTAAACGTACGGTTCTCAGTCTTAAATGTGTGCTATATTTAATAGGTTAACTCAATCTTAACCTAAAAATGAATCTAACTTAACAGAACCTAACGAAATTTTGCTTAACGCAACACAACTTAACTTAAGTGTTCCCGTTGTAACACAATAAAGTTCATTTCATTGTACCGCAGGTGGTTAAAAATTTAGACGCACATTACTCATTTGAAGAAACTTAGAACTACAAGTAGAATTGACCCCATTTCAATTAACCTGACAATGTTTGTATCAATTAAAATGTAGAACTGTAACTTAAACATGCAAATGAATAAGAGTTTTATTCAAAAATTTTTTCTTTCTGCTTTTCTTAGACTTAAGGGATATATTTATACTATCTTTCGTGTTTACATTTTATCTTGTTTTTTATCGTAATTAAATTGATTTATAGACCTACTTCAGTCTATTTTCTGCCTGTTATAACGTGTCCTTTTTTATTCGAAGGAAGGATGCAAAGGGTTACGCTTACGTTTAAGACGTTTATGAACAGGGTTTCCAGCGTAATCGGTTAGGTTAGGTCAGGTTTTGTTAGGTTAGGATAGGTTAAACCTCTATGTACGTTAAGCCGAAGTTGAATGAAACGGTACCGCAAACACAACGGGACAACACAATCAGTTTAATTGTGTTTCGTGAGGTTAGGTTAGGTTAGGTTAGGCGACGCTAGATTTATGTCTAGGTTAGGCTCGAGTTGACTAATTCGATGTAGCACACATTATCTACTAGGAAAATATGCTTCCAGAGATTTACGTGTACTTCAATAAATTTCCGTTAATTCAGGTTAGGTGAGGTCAGGTTGTGTTAGGTAAAGTTATGTTAACTAAGTTGATATCAGGCAAGGGTTGATACTTCACAGTTGTCGACATGTTTTTGAAGTGAAAATTTGCATCACTGGCATTATTTTGAAATTTATTTGCCTCAGTGCATGATTTTTCGTCATTTTTTGAGGTTATGGCTCAACCATGACGTGATGGGTGATTTTTGATACCGAATTTGAATTCAGCGCCCCAAAATTCATAGGAATACGTTTGTCTTGTTACCAGATCCGCACACTTTTTTTTATTGTGGCTGTGTTAATGGAGTTTACTGTAGACTTGAATCGTTGGTGCGGGATAATCAACATAAAGATTCTCTTATCGACGTTCTGAAGAACTTATAGAAGTATAGAGTAGTAGTAGGCGTATTATTCTGATAGCAAGCGAGAAAGTAAGGGCGGTCGGTTGCTATTGTCAATTTTCAGCAGAGTGTATTGGTGCAGATAGAAACAAAGGCTGTTTGGAGGTGCACTTAAGGTCCTGGTCCTCGCTGGTTTTCTGACAATTGTAATTTCTTGTAGGCATGCAACTATCTTATGTGCCAAATTAAAATAATCTCGGGGTTCGTTTTTTCAAAAATCTTCGTTTTGGAATATTTACGTTCTTTATTTGAGAATTCTGCATATAGGGCCTCATCAGACGTTAAAAGATACTAAAAAAACCGAATAAAATAATAAAATTAAATGAACCTCTGTTGTTTTAAGGAGTCACAAGTGTTGTGCATAAAGATTTCTTAGAAAAACATTAGTGAAACCTTTTTTTCCGTTAAAAAGTGAGTAAAAAAGTAGGGTGATATAATATTGTAAAATGCCTACTTTTCTTTCTATCGATTTTTTAAACTTTTAATATCATGCTAAAATAAAAATATATTTTAAGTGTGACATAAAAAGTAGATTGAGGCCTTTTTGAGATAACTGAATTTTGTATTGAAGCTTCACATATGAGTAGGAAAATAAGTAGTTTGCATGCAAACTTACGTTTAAAATAAAGCAGAAGCATTTTATTCTCACATACATAAAGGACACTGTGTCAGCGTATAGCACATACTATAGATGATATTGAACGTATTCTGGATGTCGAGTTTGGACTTTCATTTGGGCCAAATAATATTCAAGGCAAAGTGAATGTCTATAGAAAGACAGGTTTTTTTCAATAATCCTTGACCTTATTTTCTATATCACTCTCAAACGAATAATGTCTCGCTCTACAGAGAATTGGAAGATTCGAGAAAAAAACCAAAGCATGAGTTATGAAGAAACAACATAACAGATTTTTCGGGATTTCTACATAAAATACAATAGGTCTATCAACCACTTAGAAAGTGCTAAAAAGATTCATGTTGGAGATGGTTGAGCTACGATTTTCTCTAAAAAGACATAATGGGCAACACTTATACCTTCAGAGAAAAAAGGTTTTATTTTATAATTCTTTCCTTGTAATTTTGTACTCACTTTTTAGAAGCTGATGGCGCTCCATATGTAGAACTTACATATTAGAAACCTCTATACTGGAATGGATAACAACCCAGCACATATCACATCCAGTGACGAAGAGATGCCAAGGAGGTTGCTTCGAAGAGAAAGGAAATAAAAGCCGCAAAATGAGCTAAGAATGCCTACGAGGCAATGCTGAAATCGCCCAGAAGTAGGGTGAGGGGGGCTGCGCCAACCAGTGGGACAAAAGTGATTTTCCTTACAGCATGGCTATTATTTAACAATTTTAGTTTTACTTTGCATCAAATAAATCTATTTCATCAGAGAGATATTGTTACTTACTAAAATCTTGAAAATTGACGTTGCAAGAGATAAAATTATACAGAAAAAAGTTTTTACCACGAAAGAATGGAAGTTTCGCTAGCAGAAATATAAAGTTTTCAACTTTATTGACAATACTTACAGTATAAAAATTTGATATTTTGACAGATAAAAGAATATGACACAATCTAATTATATTAATTAGACGTAATTCAAGTCCAAAATATAATAAATCTCATACCTAATTGAGGTTTGGCCAGGGGGGCAAGCACGGCGAAAATAATATTGACGAATGCTCAGTTGAAACACGTGTCACAAGTTTCGTCGATAAATGTTCGACAATGTAGAACAGCAACTTATCTTGTGGGCTATATAAAAGAAACTATTAAATATTATTATTATCAATCCGGTCGGTATGCAGTTTTTTTGTATTGGTACGTTAGAAACATTGCGTGAGGTCCGATTCTAGAAGACTGTCAACGAATAAGAGGTTATATTACAGCTATCACCATTTTTATTCAAAATAACTTATTCTTCTTATTGGATATATTTAAAGGTAATTTTTCCAGTACATAAAATATCACAGAAGCAAATCATAATATTTTCTTATCTTTAAATGTTTTGATTTTCATAAAAAGCTTCAGACGGCTTTGACCTCAGGTGAGGGGCTAAGGCAACGAAATACAGCATGTTAGAAATCATTTAATGACTAAATCATTGTTTTTTTCATGTGATTAATACTTATAGAAATATGACATAAAATAATGTAGAACTCGAAATGAGAAAAAACTGAATACATTCAACATCTTATTAACTTGAAAAAAATCATTGACTGTTAACTGGTTGGCGCTGCCCCCTCTCACTCTAATACGAAAGGGGTTCCGGAGTCATTGTCGGACAAGAGATGGAGTTAAGTAAGGCTAATAAGTCCATATTTTAGAATTTTTATCCGATAAAATATTTTTTTAATGAGACCTAACTCAATTGCACCTTTTTTGCTTAGAACTGATAAAAAAAAAGGTATTGAGAATTTATATTTTCAAAGAGGAGCCGGCGAGCGCTTCGCGCGCACTAGCACAAACCTGTCACTCTTCATGATAATCGACAAGATAGTTGGTTTATTATAACTATTTCAAAGTGTGAAGGTTAAATTGTAATTACGGCCCTATTATATCCCTTCAGTGCGTTAAATTTGCCCGCTAGTTTTTTTTAAAAGTTGTTTAAAAGTCATTTAAAAGTCATTTTTTGTCGTTTTTGAATTAATATTTTGAAAAATCTGACGATTTTGAAATACTTGATTTGAATATTGGGATTCAGCGACCGACTACCTACGGAAAATACTTTATCTGCACAAAGTAAATTTTAGAGGAATTTTTTCAAGGCACTATGTAATTTTCTCAATAAAAAATTACGTTTATGTCTTTATAAGTTTCTAGATCCCTTCTCGGCCTATTCTATGCACGAATGTTAATTTTAATAATCTCTAATCTATTACAATACACAAAAACTTGTATATATACTTATAAAGGAGTCTTGGTCAATTTCTTTTAAAGAATTATTTAATTTCAGTGCTTCCATTTGACTTTGTTTCTCAGCTAATCTCAACTCTCTGCATTTTTCATTTTCTTTTAGGATCAGCTCGCTTTGTATTTCTGATTTTACCGATTGAAACTTAAACATTATATGTTTGCAGTCCGTAAGTTCATATGTAACGAAAGTACCAGATTTAATTTTATTTGGTATCGTTATTTCTATACATTCACCTTCGGAACACCCAAGAAGAACTGTTGTTGACTAAAATAAATATTGTGTATTAGTTCAAAATAATTCAAGACAATAATTTCTTTTACAGTGAACTTACAAATTCCGGTTTCCACATCAAGCAGGTAATACCAGAGGGAGTCTTAACAAAACCAATTGGAAATAAGGAAGGATAAGTTTTTGTCTTCTCAACGAAAAACACAAAAATGGTCGAATCTTCGCTTCCAGTTAATAGCAAAATATTTGATGGATTTAGAGATATGGTGGTAATTTTTTTTGTATGAGGCTTAATTACTTGAAGTAGTTTGACATATTGTCCTTTTACATCATTAGAAGCATTCGCATTAAGTATCGCTGTAGTCACCATTCTAATAATACCAGTTTCAAAAGCACAAACAATTGTTGAACCTGTACTTTCAATCTAAAAATATATGTAGGTGAGCGAATTTATTAATATAATTAACGAGAGTCCCGGGAAGAAGGTGCGCAGTGCTAATAATTATGATAATTTTATCATACTTACTGCACAAGGTAACCACAATATTTTACTTCCAATATCACTAAATTTGTGAACTAAAATCAGTTTCTTTTCGCAATAATTGTAAACATGTAAATAATTGTCTTTTCCACAGGTTGCCACGAATGGCCCCCAGTCTGCTACAGCTATATCAGTTATGGGCCCTGCATGGCATATAAGAAGCTTTCGGGAAGGATTAAGTGTTTGACAAGTACAAAGATCTATGATCCACAGTCCACCATTAGCATCCTGAATTATTTTATAGTTATAATTCAATTTTTTAATGTGTCAGATCCATTGCTCGCAAAATATAAAGTTTTCGGAAAACTCAGCTAGTTCGGAAACTAGTGGGAAATTCTGGAGAATACTTAGAATCTTTTCCCCACAAAAACATTTCAGTATTCATACAATTATAACAACTGGATTACCTGTGCATACCAAAGTGTAGATTTGAGATTAGCAGGTTCTTTTTTCTGAATGCACATAAGCATCGCATTCTTCTCCAAGTCATCTATATCTCTTTCACTAATACAGAATTCATAAATTGGCTCAATTTCAAAGAAGCCATCATCATCTGAAGGATCAGCTTGGTCAATGGAGTCATAAAACCAAATACGAATCCATCCATCCATTCCTAAATAAAAACTTAAAGGTTAATAATTATATAATAGCGATATAAATATGCTTTAATATGATATACAAGGTGCCCAGATCCTGGAGAGTATAATTAAATATTCATATTTTATCATTAACAAGGAGGGACCGAAAATAATCTGGGAAATACATATCATATTTATCCTAGGCTATGATGTTTTTGTCAGCTGGCGCCGAAAATTCGATAACGAACATGGTTCGCTATTCGATGTCAAGATGAACCATGTCAGGCCTCGAGTGTGCAACAGAAGCAATTATTGAGAATATATAAATCCAGTATATTCGGCACTTCTCATTCTCGACAATTGACTCGATTACCCTAGGAGAATTTAGAGGAGCGATATAAAGGTTGTTGGCGTAAGAGTGACAGAGATGGTAAAAAAGCACACTTAGTTCATCGGAAATGTCTTGGCTCAAAATGTGGCGACGGTATGTTAAGGTGGAAATGACACCGTCTTGACATGCCAAAATGAAACCTTCCGTGCCTGACTTCAATCCGGGTGATTTAAGGAAAGCAAAAGTTAGCTCACACGACATTGACTGATCCTCCACATTTCTGTGGAAGATACCATGCTTCCTCTTATCAAGGATCTGTTTACGAAAGTTTCTCTCTTGTGCTTTTTTAATCCAAGCTTTCAGGAGTGAGTACTTAAGATAGATAAGATTTGATGCATTTTAATCACACCTAATACTGAAGCGAAGTCCGAGTGTTTCAGCAGCCTCCTCCGCTGCTTTGTACAGAAACGCTCATTTGCCCACTTCTTCGTGCTTCCTGACCATTTTAGGAAGAGGATCTTTTCCATTTACGACTCTATGCGCTGTACCCAGAATAATCCTGTTGTGAATGCATTCAAGGCTCAATATTCCGCGACCACCTTGACGGCGTGATTGGTCTGTAATTCTTCGGGTCAGCTAAGTTGTCTATTTTCGGCAGGAGTATTGTGAGCCCTGCCGCAACCACTGCAGAAAAGATTCTTCCGACTTTGAATACGAATTGAAAATACGGGCCAAATGCTGATGGAGTGAAGGAAACTTCTTCCACCAGAAGGTCTTGATACCATCTGGTCCCGGGCTGAAATAGTTCTTTATCCCTCTTAATACTTTTTTCACCTCTTCGGTAGCGATAGGTGAGCATTCTTCATTAGGTGTTATGAGGGCACTACACAGCTCCTTGAAGCTATTTCTGTTTTTTGAGTCTTTGTGCAGTCTATGCTACACTTCGTAGACTTCCCTCCAAAATACTTCGACCTCCTCTGGTTTGGGCGGGTGATCTACAGTGACTGGAGGGTTTTGCAAGAGTCGAGATGGGTCAGAGAGAAACTGTTAATTTTCTCTGACCCACCTCTCTCTCCGCTCTAGACTTCTCTTAGCGTCAGATAGTATCCGTATTCTCTCAACAATATGCTGCCAGATGGTCAGCAGCTTTGACTTGTTAAGTGTATGATAACATGTCCGGAGTTCGCGCGCGAACTTTCGAACCATGGCGGTAAAGTTCCTGCCAAATGTAATATACTCAATCACACAGTGAATGCGGTACACGTACTGTCTTGACCAGCCTATCTTTATAACGAGTTAATGCATTCCTTTTTTAATCTTATGATCAACCGTTGGTTTTGTTTTACGGTTCGCATCGGCCCAAGCTCTCGCTGCATTATACACACGAAAATTGATAGTGCAGAGGTCGGATTCTTCGGAAAAATGTTCACGAAGCTCCTCATCCATTTCAGCCAGATCTTTAGGCTTGACAGAAACCTAGGCATGATTTCGCAGACGTTGATGCTAAAAGTGCGATAGCTCCGGGTGTTTCTCGCACCACAGAGCATGCAATCGTGCCATGTAACCTTGTTCAGGAGCCTCACTCGCATCGTAGCACTGTAGCAAGTCGCTATTCAGTTGCTCCGTCCACCTAAAGGTCCCGAGATTCCGCCGATTCATTGGTTTAAATCCATCAGCATTGGCTCCGCTAGCTCTAGAGTGATCGGCATTGTTGGCCGACACATTGTCGGGAGCCCTACGCGTTTTGTTGTTTTGAACCGCACTTACTCAAACTATGTTTGGTGTTATCATTGTTGTTCCCACGAGAAGCTAGGGAAAGGTGTTCGTCCTTGTAGAACCCCGCATGCAAGGATAAGGCTGCGTACTCTGAAAGGTCGCCTGATATCTCAGAGTCATTGTTCTAGACACCTCACTCAGGTGCCATTCAGCTTTCGGCACGGTTTTCACACCTCAGATTTGGGGTTAATTCCTTCTGGACCACCACTGGACTTTTGTCCGCGAGT
>NC_046664.1:143409407-143436993 GCF_010883055.1 Belonocnema kinseyi | reverse complement strand
ATATCTTTTTACAAAAGGCAGAAAGTATTCATATTTAAATATTAAGCACCGAAATTGAAATTTAAAAAATCATCGTGCAGTTTCTAGAACTTTTTTTTTATTTACTTTTAATTTAAGCCAAGCAAGTGTAAGCTAGATTTCCGAAAAAATCAACTTTTGTTCTTCATACTAAAATCTGAATTATTTTATTTGGATTTCCTATGTCACTAGAAGTATACCTAAAAAATAAATACCACGGTTATCTAAGCACCCTTGCCTATATTATTATCAACTTATTTTACCTATTGAAATCAATTCTCCATTATAGAATTCAAATTGTGTTGTAAAATTTGAATGACATGGTTCCTTATTATTTCGGCACACTTCAAATTTGATTAAGCCTTCATCCCATATTAAAATATTGCCCCATTCACAGCTGGATACTACCTGAAAATATAATTAGATAAGTATATATATGATATTATATATTACATTGGTGGATTAAAAAACTCGGTGTTTGTATAAAATAGTGTTTATTTAATTCTAAGTGCTGAATATACAATGTGACGCGAGGATAGTACATTGACGACTGACCAGTCATTACATTAACCAAGTTGAGGTACCTAGGACAAGGATCGCCTTATCTCTCTTTTAACTAAAAGTATTAGGAACAAGAAATTTCGGGGTGAAAGGGAATTTAGACAAGGTGTTTCAGGTAGCTCACGGAAAACGACGATTCCATACAGATGACATTCTAATGCCAGATTTATTAAGGCCCGGCATAATCGAAACAACAAATAAACTGTATACTAATTTCTAAGTAGAATTTCTGTTAAATAGTTCCAAAGAAGTAATAAAAGTATCAACTAGTAGAGGTACATTATCATCCTTTAGGAGAACTACAGTTTCCTTCTTAATCTTTTGTTTCCCAGCGACCTATTTGTTCCGAATATTTCATTTGTTTAAATATTTCTTATATCGACGGATCCAGAAATATTGACGAAGTTTTTGAAGAAGCAACCGATTTGTCAATCGATTGAACGGAGCTGACGTGAAATATGTACCAGAGGCTCATCAGAGGATCGCCGCAAGGAAGGTATCAGATGTAAGGACTTGCGGGTCATTGGGATTGATGGAAGCGGGATTTGAAGGACGACAATATAAAAATTCTCTCGACTTCGATCCCTATATGCCACCAAAAAGCGGAGAAAGGGCCAAGATTCCCACGTTTATGAAAGCCAGCGCTTTCGTTATTCTTGCCTTTGGCAAATCTTTCATTTTGTACTCGACAGTAAAAGGATTAACCTGGTAACAACGGACACACTTTCCAATGTTTCTCCGAACTTGGTTACACCCAATAGTTATAACAAAAATTCGAATTTCGTAGAGTATTTTGGACACCAGAATTATAATTTTGTTCGTGATAATATCGAATTATGAAATCTTTTACATGATATGCCTTCGAAAGCAGAATCGGATGTCGCTGAGAATATGCGAAATCTGCATTTTTTATTCTTCTCTCCACTGTCAGGATTTTTTCTTCGTCGACGACGAGCTAGAGCTAGACAAATTTACAAACCAGGAAATAAGGAAACAAAAAACTAGAAGAAAATTGAGTAATAAATACGAAAGTTACAAGAGGAAGCGGCGTCAGTAACGAAAATTGGTGCGCGGATATAGGAACCTGTGACGTCACCTAAACACTCCAAACGTTACTTCCCTCAGTAAATGTTTTCACTACGTGCTTAGGCTACACTTGCATTTGCAGTAGTAAAAACCGAGGCGCTCATTCCAGTGAACTCGCCGGATTTTAGTGAGCCCATAAAACCCCTGAGCTATTCGGTAAAGAGAGAAGAGATAAAGAAAATCAAATGCGGTTAAGATTCGACAAAAAAAAGTTATTCCGAAAATGGCAACTCCGGTAAATAGTGTCGGGGAAAATAGAGAGGATAGAATAGTCTTAGAAATAATAAGCGAGGAAGAAAATGCACAAGCAACGATGACTCAAGAAAACGAAAATATTGAAAGTCAGTCAATTGAAACTGAGAATAGAAGCAAAGAATTGGCAAACAATTTAAATTTAGAATCGGTAACAATTTAGAGACAATTAGGATAGAGGAGGTTCAGCCAAGTCAAGCGACAGGTGCAATCCCCAGAACGACAACACGAACTCAAACACTAACAGAAAGTACACCAAACACAAACAGGAAAAACCGTACCCCACATAGACGTGAAATTGGAATACTGTCCCTAAATACCGAGAATACGTTAGGTAATTGGAAAATAGAAGGCGAAAATAGTAGGAATTCAGAAAATAGTGGATTAGAAGCGAGTAGAATAGAAAGAGAAATCGAAGAAAAAGGAAAAGAACTCGAAAAATTAGAAAGAGAAAAAGAGCGAATAGAATCGAGTCGGTTACAATGCGAAAAAGCTCTGAGAAAGGAGAAAGAAAGAATAGATAAAGAAAGAGCAGAGATAGCAAGAATAGGTCGCGAAAGATTGCGAATAGAAATAGAAACACAAGAAAGAGAAAAAGGCGAATAGAAAATAATAATAAATTTTGGAATGAGGCACAAGAATTAATCAATTCTGAAGGAAAGGAAAGCGATAGGATTAAAATGAAAGAACTATCGGACGAGATTAAAAATTTTAATTATAAAATGGATATATTTTAAATTCAAGCCAAAATTTAGTGAATCAAAGTAATAAGTCGAGAAATATTACACACATTACCGAGACCGGTGCAAAGGTAATCAATTATGCGAAAATCAAATCTGCCTCAATTTCAAACAGACTTGCAAGGTAGAATAGATAGAAGTAGAGACACCGATAGAGAAAGAAAGGCGATAATATTACATAATTCGCAAGAAATTCCAGCAACTCTGTTTCCGTTCGAAGTGATTTAAACACCTTTTCAAATTATGTTAAATTGGCCAATTAAATTTAAAAATAACATGGAAGATAGTCCCACTTATTTTTTGAATAATTTAATTAGATTCAAGAGGGAATATAAAATTAGTGAATTAGATATATTAGAAAATTTAGATGCAGTTTCTAAGGAAGAAGCTTTAAGTTGGTTTCAAGTAAACAGAGATAATTGGCCAAATATAAATCAATTTGTAGAAGCCTTCTAAGAAGCATATTTAAATGCAAAATATACAGAAATAATAAGAAACAAAATACAAGTTTTCAATCGAAAGATGGAAAAAGGTATTCATGCTTTTGTAACAGAAATTAAACAATTATTTGACAGATGAATGCCACGTCCGAGCCTGGAATGGCAATCAAGAAAGACTTATGAAGATTTAAGAATTTAATATAAAGTGTAAATTTCAAGAAATGCGCTTTCAAATTTATCAGAATTAGAAATTTTAGGGCGAGAATGGGAAACAGAATTGGCAAAATATAAAATTAGAGGTCAACAGTTAAGCATTTTAGATGAAGAGGATAATAAAAATAACAAAAGTAAGAATGATCAAGGAAATTATAAAAGTCAAAATATTATTGAAAATGAAAATGAGAATGAAGATCAAAAACAAAATTATAATCAAAATCAACAAAGACAATTCATACCTAAATACAAAACTCAAGAAAATAGACCACAATTTCAGCCTAGATTTCCAAATGGAAATGCTAGATTTTTTTATCGAAGAGTTGAAGATAATGATTATAAAAACAACTCTGGAATCCAAAGAATTCTACGATTTATTAACAACTATAATAATAGTTTTAGAAATCAAAACTCAGCTAGTCAATTATTAAATGTAATTAATCAGCTATTGGGAAACACACAGACACGACAAATTAAAAACTCTCCACCAGCACTTTTACATAACGCGGAAGAAAACAGTAATTTAGGCGAAAATAAAGAATTGAAATCAGAAAATAAAAGTCAAAATAAAAACAATAACCAAAACAAAACAAAGATAGGCAGAAGGGAGGGAGGAAGTATGTTTATCAAAGCTCGAATTACAAATCACGTCAACCCATTACGCGCTACAATTGCGGAAAAATCGACAATTTTCAACGTGATTGTTGGCATAGTTTAGATCAAAGAAACGAATGCGGTCGCTATTGAAGGCGGAAAATAGCAGACAAAATCAGAGACCGCTAGAAAGACTTAATACAGACACAAATAAGACAGACGAAACCAGACTTTACCTTATGGTGGATTTAGCTGCGAAACAAAATGCGAAAGGAAGAGACACATTTGATACTGTGCGAAGTCTCTTTTCCTGTTTCGCCAGACATCCCATCCCAACCCCTCCTAATAGGTGACGCATTAGACTCGATCCAGCCAGCACCTCAGCATGCACAGAGTGTACGGGGGTATGGTGCCTCACACCCTAAGCCCCACAAGGCGAGCGACGCAACACTGGCATGTGCCAACGTGGGCGTCCCGAGATTAGATAAACAGGCTAGTCACAACAAAGAGAGCGAGAAAAAAATAAAAGAAGATAGCAGCAAAATAAATAAGAATTTATGTATGAAAAGTAAAGATATGAAATTAAAGATAGAATTTAAAGGGACATTGGAATGTAATGAAGACAAAAAGAATTCTAAAAAGAAAACGGTGTTAGTTAAAAAGGAGAAAAAAAGTGATTCGATAATAGAAAAATTATTCGCAATTAGAAAAAGTAATTGGTATAATTTGAGGAATAATAAGGTATTTAACAGTAATTATAGTAACAAAAAATTTCGAGGATCATTTGAAATTTTTGGTAATCGTGTTAGATAAAATTTAAAATGCAGGGTTAACAATAGGCTTGGATAAATGCGAATTTGGATGTTCCGAAATAAAATATTTGGATTTTAAAGTTAATGAAACAGGCTTACAGGTAGATCAGGAAAAAATCGAACCAGTTTTAAGTTTTCCAAAGCCAAAAACAATTAAACAAGTTCAAAGACTAAAAGGTGTAGGAAATTCATACAAAAATTTGAAGAAATTATAGAACCTTTACAAAAACTTTTAAAAAAGGAAGTAAAGTGGAAATCATCTGACAAACAGGAACAGGTATTTACGACTATTAAACATTTACTAACAGCAGCATCAATTTTAGCCTGTCCTGATTTTGGAAGGACAACATTTTTGGAAAACAAGATTTTGGAATGGAACAAAACGTAAATATTCGGCTTCAGAAAAAGAATTTTTAGCAGTAGTTTAGGCAATTAGAAAATTTGGACCCCAGTTAAAAGGTTATTCTTTTAAAGTAATCAGAGATCATATTGCATACAAGTGGTTACATAATTTAAAAAATCCAATTGGCCGATTAGCAAGATGAGCATTAGTATTGTTAGAATACGAGTATGAAATTGTACACAGAAAAGAAAGTTTAAATCAGGTACTAAATGTGTTATCAAGGTCAAATGAAAGTGAAATTAAAGTTTTTAGTATTGTATCAAGCGTTGTAGAAAATAAAGCAAAAGATTTTAAAGAAATCTAAGATAATTGGTATACAAGTAAAATAATACAGGTTAAAAATAAGCCAGAAGAAAATCAAAATTGGAGAGTACGCGACAATCAATTGTATTTTTATATACTTATCCCTTTAAAATCAAGCTTATATTTAAATAGCAACCCGTGAAAATTAACAATAACAAAAGAACTAAGGAAACAAGTTTTGATTGAAAATCATGATAATAAACAAGCAGGTCATTTAGGTATGAAAAAAACCTATGCAAAAATTTCCAAACATTATTTTTGGCCCGGAATGTACTCAGAAACTTTAAAATATTTAAAAGAATTCCAAATTTGTTAGAGAATACAACCGAAAGTAAGTAATCAAATAGTTTTGATGGGAAAAAGGATAATTGAAGAACCGTCGACGGTAGTAGCATCATATATGACGGTCCATTGCCGATGTCAAAGTCGAGAAATCAATAAATTTTAGTTTTTGTTGATAAAATTGGTGGAAATAATTCCAGTGAAAAATAAATCATCGTCAACAATTGGAAAAGAATTTCATAAACGTATAATTCCGAAATGGGAAACGTCTAGAATTTTGTTTGCAGATAACGGAAAAAAACGTGAATAAATCAATAATTAATTTAACTAAAATATTTGGTATCAGACATTCAAAAACTCCTTAATATTATGCACAGGCGAATCCAACTGAAAGATGCAATACATTAATTAAAACGGCAATAAAAACATATTTGGAAAAAGATCATAAACCATGGGATGAAAATGTAGATGAGTTGCAATTTGCTTTGAATACAAGCAAACGTTCTTCGACAGGTTTCACACCAGCTTTTTTAAATTTAGGCAGGAAACTCCAACCTATTCAAGCACCAAATAAGGATTCAGAATGGAATACATGTTAATGATTTGATTTTTACACCACTGACAGAGACAAAAAATTAAACGAACACATACATTTATAAAAAACAGACAAAACAGAAAAACATTTATTTACAGAGAAATGGACCGAAGATTAGTGTTAAAATGTCGAGACTGCCATTCGCAGTTGTCCGGAAGGGAGGAACTCCTGCATCACACGTGCGGGGCATGGAGCCTTTTGAGGAATCAACCCCCTCTGAATGAGACGAGAGAGAAAAGGAGATTAAGAGGGGAAGAGAAAGACAGGTTCAAGAAAGAGAAGATAAAGAAAAAGATGAAAGAAGAAATTAAGAAAATCAGTGATGAGGAATGTAGGAAAATAGCAAGAGGGGACAGAGAGGAGGGACGGGACATAGATAACGCCAGAGCAAGAAATAAAGAAAATAAAGGAGAAAGAAAATAAGAAAAGAAATAAATAAGAGGAGAAAGCCAGAAGGAGGGAAATGGAAGAGAGAATTAAAGAAGTATAAAAAAAATTGTTAAACAAGAAGAGTGGGGAAAAAAAATTAATTGCATATTTTGATATTGTAAAGTTAACGAAGAATTATTAATAAAATGTTCACTCTTTATAAATAACGAAATAAGCAATTCTAATACCCTACACAAACACAACTGTACTGATTATTTTTAAGCTTTTGACAAAGTGGAATGAATTGAATAGACCGAATAAAAATAAAGATTTATACAATGAAGACAAATATGGCTATAAGAGGCCAAGATAGAATTTCGATGAAAATAAAAAGTAGAACTTAGATATAACTTTTTTCATCAAATAAGAGCCAATGAGTGCAGAACGTCAGAAGAAGACAATAAACTGAAAGGAGGACAATTAAAATACAAAATTTAATTAAGAATTTTGAAGAAATAGTTAAAATCAAGACATTAGATTTTATTTTACTTCTTGTAAATAAGAAAGGAAAAAGAATAATTTAGAGAAAAATATAATTTGATTTAGTTTGTTTTCGTTCAAAACGTAGGATGTGTTAAATTTTGTTTCAGCTAATAGGAAGAAAATGGAAGACCTAAAAGTGTGGAAATGTCGTCACTGCGAGACTATGTTTCCTGTGGAGATCTACATTTTTCACGACATCTATTGTGGTCAAGTGTCAAACCGGACCAAAAACTATCACACGGTTCCGGATTCATCGAGAACAAAATATATAAAAGAAGGCTGGGTCGAAACAAGGGAAGAATTTAAAAACGTCATAAATATTTCACTTGGAAAACAGGAACTCACACAAAAAGAGGAGAAGAATATAGAAAATAATACGAAAGACGAAGAAAAACAAATCAATAAGGAGGAACAAAAAGATGATTCCTATATACTAATAGATGTAACCGATGAAGAAGACGGTTTCACGTTTGACATGGAATTGGAAGGGTACAAGGCAATTCTTAAAAAATAAAGCTTTGCCCAAACAGGGGACGGAGGGGTCATAACAAAGTTATAATCACCCACAATAATACGAGCATGCGAACCCAAGACTAGGAGTGGTGAGAATACCACTTCCTAGTCCTAATACCTAAAATCTGGGCACCAAGAATTAGTCTTGTGCTCTCTGGCGCCTCGCTACGGGTTACATTCCGCTCAAACCTCTTGCTGTTCTCAAGCCCCATCAACGCCATCCGCTAGGACGGAGCTTGGCCCATCAGCCCCGTCTCATCTAACGACACCATCCACCACTTCCACCTGCTCTCGGGGATAACCGGCGAGATTGAACATCGATCTCGGCCATCCCTCACAAATATCTGCAACGTGATTTGCGACAAATAGTTTCAACACATGAAGTGGCGTTTTAATCCATTGTAAAGTGGTGTATAAATCAGCCCAAAGGACAGTTTCATAAAATTTAACATCAATTTTTCCACTAACCTAATTTAAGATTTTTGCGAGAAGTTGAGCTCCACATAATTCTAAGCGTGTGTGTGAAGAATATTATTAGAATTTGGAATCTTTTGCGATTAAGAACGTTCCCAATGAAGTCTCTGATCTTAATACATACATAAAAGGAATTCCGCATACATTCAAAAAGAATTTTTTGATAAAATGGGACTTATCGTGGATATCCCAAAATATGACTCGGGAACTTCAAACACGGGAAATACTCCAAGGAGATTTTTCCGAAATCCTGAATTGACTTCTGAAATTGCTGGTGTTAGAAAACACTTAACACATCATTTCAGCATGATTTTGCAAGCAATGGCTTCAAGAAAGGTGATTGATACTATTAAATTTGAACACTCTTATCGAAAATCAGCGAAGCTTTACATTACCCTCTACAGTTAGTATAATATGCCAGTAGCGGTTCACAAACTCTTTCTACACGGTGAAAAAATTATTGGATCCTATTTTCTTCCTATTGGAGAATTAACAGAGGAAGCTTAAGAAGCGAATAATAAAATCTTTAAACATATCAGAAAATTAAACACTCGAAAATGTAGCAGACAGGTTATTAATCCACATCTTGTGCGTAAAATGTTGTTGTATATCATACACTGTAAAAAAAAGTTGGTGTAAATTCACAAACTGCAACAATGGAAATTATTTGATTGGTGTGACACAAAATAAATAAGCAGAATTCTATAAAAATACATATTTTTATTCTCGACCTGCGTCCACCATGAAAAAATACATGGAAAATACATTATATAAAATAGCATCTTTATATAATAACCTTTTATAAATTTTCAAGTTGGCCACAATCGTAAAAAAAAACCTTAAAATGTATTTGACGTACAAAACAACAAGCGAAATGTGCGCCGAACAGTTAGTGTCCTTTCGGGCGTCTTCGGAACTTATCGTTTTCCAGGACCTGCACTCGCTATACCCGAATTGTCAAAATCAGACCCATGCATCGCCCTTACTCTTCTGTTTTCTTACGATCCGGAGGGGAATTGTCGGTTAAACTAATCCAACAGATGGCGCCACAAAAAAAGGTCTGTCTTTTTCATTGAATTGTTTTAAGAAAAAGAAAAAACAATTAAAAACTTGATGCTATTTGCAAATAAACAAACAAAAATAGATAAAAAATAAGAGTAACTATTACTAATTATTTAAAAAAAGAAAAAGTTATGAAAGTATGTAGTTTAATATGAATAAAATTTAATTTTGATATACATTTTGAAAGTAGTTCGAACTTTATATTTTTGCTTTATTTTGCTCATATTATGGATTTTATTATTTGTTAAAGTTAAAAAAAAATGTATTTTTTGTTAAAAATAATAATGTAGCCAATCAAAAAATTAATAATATTAAAGACCTCAATGACAAAAATATTTAAAACATATGCATAATCAGAAGAATTAATAAAAATTAAGTTACTTGTATCAATATAAATACAATAATAATTGAAATATGTAAGGCTACAACTTAAGTTGCAAAGTAAAGAATATGTTTATTAAAGAGTGACCTAAAATTTCGCCTCTATGCCCGACCTCATGAATTTGATGCCAAATTGGTTGAAAGAATAGCTTGTCGTGATACACGAAAATAGAAAAAAATTTCAAGTTGAGCATAGCTTTTTTTAAAGAGATACAACCAGTCAAACTTATCAGCTCGCTCTATCATGCCCAAAAGAGTCCAATGTTCCTATGATTTTTTTGCTGATTCAGAATTATAGAAAATGTTGGCATCATCAATTTGTTTGTTATATATACATATTTTTTAAAATCTATTAGATTTTACCCCAAATTTTGTACTTTTGTTTCAAAAGTTTTTAATTATCTAGAGGCCAATAGTTCTGAAAGGTAAGACAATAAAATCCACAGATACTAGATTTTGAAATTTCTTTATTGCGCTTTTATTGGAGCATTAATTAACTGTGAGTGATAAGAGGTATTTTCTTAAATAACTAATAATACTCATTGACATTACTTATTTACGCGGAAAATTACAAAACTGTGAATAAATTTGTTCGAGAAATGATATGCCCGTATAATGCATTTGTTTATTAAATTTGTTTGAAAAAGAAATAAAATTCATCAACCAATTATGTACTTTGCTAAAATTATTATAAAGTTTCCAGTTAAAAATACTGCCATAAAGAAACGATATTTTGAGTCCACAGCTCTGTTTCAAATTCTTTTCGTTGAAATCGGCCAATATTTGTGGGCTATACGCTATTTTGAACCAAAAAAGTAATTTTTTCCACACTGTTGGTCGTGATTTGGACTCTTAGCTTGTCGCTCAAACTACAGAATCATATCAGTAATTCGCAAATGTAAGGAAAGAAATTTCCATAGACGCAAAATAAAGGAACATTAAATATCATTACAATTAAAAGACTCATTTATAACATAAACACTTTTCACCTGTAACTTTTTGATAAAAGAGTGCTTGAAATTCCTAAATGAGACACATACTATAAAAAAATTATATGAATGATGCCTGAAACTAAAGAACTTTGATACTAATGTGACCAAGTAGAGAGCTTTACATAATGAATGTGTAAAGCTATCCACCTAAAGTGATCGCTAAATATATTATTCTGCCCTGTAAAATGCCCTTCAACAGTTTTCTAAAATGAACTCCCTCGGTGCTATTGATATAGGTTAATTGTATATTATTATAGTAATAATAATAATAACAATAATAATGTATTACACCTTTTGGCGTAGAGATATAGTGAGCCCATTTCCCGAGAGTGACGGCTCTTGCAGTCAGCGACGTTGCATTGGCCTAACTCCCGAATGCAACGAATTATGCCGTTACGTCAACAGTATCGCGCAGTGCCCAGAATATGCTCATAAAAACCCTCAGTATTTAACAGATCAGGTATCTTTTTTACGCAAAGGTAGATATGAAGTTCTTTATCATGGCGAGATCAAGTTCCTCCAGCGAAAATACCACCCATTGTAGGAAGACCATCTTTATAGATAACCGATAATGCCAACATGAGAACTAGAAGGTCAAAAGTCCGCCAAAAACTCTTTTTTGGGATGGACAAATTAGCTAAAACTAATACTGTGCTCTCTTACTTGCTCCCTGAAGCTGTCGATCTCTGGAATCTGAACTGTGTAGTTTACGAGAAGGCGGTCTCCCTGCTAAGTGATAATAGAAGTAATGATACTTCAGTACGCCTAAGTAAGACTTTCGAGCGTATTGCACAGCTTCTGTTTAAAATTAAAAAGGCGAGACGGCATGCATCAAATATTCCAGGCGTGATTAGGTACATAACATCAAATAAAAATTTCACTTTAAAAGTTAAGGCAATAGCCAGAAACTTACAGAAAGTAAATGACACGCTGAACTAGTGTAATCTGTTGACCATTAGGTAGTACTGGACGCGAAAGATAAGAGCCCTTTCAAAAGTCAAAGATCGCCTCAAACAGCAAGTAAAGTACACTCATGAAAATTACACCTTTTCTGTTTATCCTTTCCATCTGTTCAACAAAACTTCATGTCCAGTTAAAAATCCGCCTAGTCGAGAAGAGATTTAAGCGATGTAAAAACAAGTATATGAAGTTATTTATAAACCAGATGAAGAATCTTCAGATATCTCACTCTTTCGTAAGTTTTGTCAGATGCAACTGTTGCAACGACCAAAGGAGGAGTGTCCACTAATTACTGCTAAAGAATTAAAGAATGTTATCGCTAAAACTGAGAACTTTTCAGCGCCAGGGCCAGATAAAATTAACAACTTTTGGTGGAAAAAGTTCACTTCTACGAGCCAACATCTATCTCTTATATTTACTAATTTCTTGAATGAAGAAGGACACATCCCACATTAGTTAGTCGAAGGATACACGGTGCTGACATATAATAATGGAGGTTTGTCAATTCCAAAGAACTACACAGAGAACCTGTTAATGTATAGATGTACTACCGAGGATTTTATCAGGCATCGACGCAATCTGTCCATTTCTTGGAATAACTACTGAAAGGCATTCGATAACACAAACCATAAGCTACTCATCACATATAAGGAGGGGGGTGAAGCTTCCAAGAAGACCCATTAAGTCCGATAGTTTTTTGCGTCTCCCTTTTGCCTCTAGCTATTCTGTTCTGAGGAAAAAGCTCTGGGTACCTTTGTGGCCCGCAGAACAGAATGGAGCTTAAGAGCAGCCACCTTTTATACATGGGCGGTCTTTAACTCTTTCCCGCTTCAAAAGAGGGCATTCAAATCATTGTGACCGCGGTAAGTCGTCACTCCAGACCAAATTGCATGATCTTTGGACTAGATAAGTGAGCCTGCCTCAATCTATACAAAGGACGACTAGAAAATACATTATCGCGTTACGATCAGGATCTTCAACTCATAGATGGAAATGCCATTCAACATCTGGGTAATGGAGAAACATATGCATACCTTGGAATAATGCAAGCGGAAACCGGAGATGCGTGTGCATTAAAAAGGCCCTTAAAAAAAGGCATCCCTAAATTTTAAGAAAAAATTTGGACTTATTAATCACCTGAATTGTCTCAATTATCGCGGAAGATGATCATAATACATTAAAGTCATTATCCTAGAACTTCCCTATCTCGTATATACTTCCCTCGAGAAAAATGGGGTAGAGGTTTGCTGAATTTAGAGGTTCTTCATCGACAAACTGTTCAAGCTAAAACCTGCTCAGTTCTAAAAAAAACACTCTCTCTAATGCAACTGGTACCTCAACATGAAGTCGTGAATATTATGACATTTATATACCGTGACGCAGATAGGACCGCAGAGGAGCTTGGTCTCCCATTCAATTGCAGCAACAGTACACATGGCTTCGCATCACTGACACCTTTGATACTCAAAAGTCGTACAGAAAGCAGAACATTCGCTTCTGCTAAGAGAACATTATGACAAGTCTCTTCGTGGTAAATTCTACGTCATTATACGTAGAGAAGAGCTATCGATGGCTATGTCTGCGCCAAATGAGTGTACCTATAGACAATACCAGCTGCCGAGCGTACAAGCAAGAAACAAAGACACTTTGACATATTATCAGTGGATGTTCAAAGTGTTCACGCTACGGCCATATGTACCGGTCGTGGTGAATGGTCAGTGTCAGAACCACTGGAATTTCTCATTTTCCACCACTCAACTTATCAGTGCCACAAAACCTGAAATATCAAGCACTTCTTTTCAAGTTGAGCAGGCTGTACCAAGGCTACAAAGTACATCTCGTGGTTCTCATAATCGGCTGACTTGGAGGTATAAAAGCTTCATTTCTTAGCCAACTGAAAAAAATTCCGACTTGCCAGCATCAGAATCAGTCCATTGCGAGCCACATGCAAAAGGTTGTTTTTCTGGAATCACTTCACCTGGCCCATTAACACTGCTCCTCCGAACACTGTAAAAAGGTTAGCAGCTCCAAAAAAAGTATCTAGAGGCCGTCGGTTGCCTAAAGTCATCCGCAACTAGAGACCGCACTCTAAGGAACAGTATTCTACAAAGCATCTTGCGTAAATTTCCGGTTGTTGCTCACCTTCTAGGATATAAGGCACAGGAGTAGACGACATACACGTTCCGGTTGCGTCGCGATTGGTTGCTTTAAGTGACAATGATTATAGCTTCTTGAGCCTACAACTTCTCTTACAATAAATATATTAGACCTTTATATGTAGGTCGCTGTCGTATAGTCGTTCCATAATAAAATTTACTTAATTTAAAATCTAAAAACGAATAAAACACATTCAAATTTCCAATAACCTACAATTGGCAATTTTTTGCAGGGCACTGTGATTCAAGCATATGTAATTCTAAAAATATATAATAATAAGAAGAAATAATGCTTCGATGCCTTGTCTTAGCAGAAATAAAACAATCACCTTTTCGTCTGGCATCGGATATACTCCGAGTATATCACAGATTTCTGTTTTTTCAAATCTCCCAAGTTCACCATTGAGTTTGAGTCCTGTGAATGTTGATGCCATTTTCCAAAACTTAATATGTCCTAAACCACTTGATGATAAATTTCCATATACAGACGGAGAGAACATAACATTTAGGATGTCTTGTTCAGGGGATTTGCACCGTACTATAATTTTAGATTGCTGCCAGTTCCATATTGTAATTGAACAGTCTGGATCGCCTCCTTGTGAGACCAATAGCTGTCCATCGGGACTATAATTTAATTAGAGCAATTGGATTAATTAAGAATTCTAGTTTAAATACATTCCATCAAATCCATGTTATAAGCCAAAAATTATTATTATTTTGCATTGCTTATATCAAAACCAGTTTTTTTTATGTTTTTTGACCTTTAGAAAGTTGATGAAATTGAAAAAACATCTGAAGTTTACTTTAAATAAAGAAAAAAGAATTATTTTTAGAATAAAAAATGAAGAACTGGCTATTTGTGCAAAAGCCTTTTTATAAGATCAGTAACAATGGAAGAAATCTTGAATAACATTACTTAAATTTTCAACTACAAATATTTTGCCAAATAGTGAACTATTTGAGTTTTGCGAACTGATCGCAGTAGGCACAAGCATTGAAGGACATTTTTGCGATATCTTGACGACAATCTTACGAATGTGCCTATGTTTGTGTCTTAAAATGGCAACCATAAAAAACGGCGCGATATCATGAAGACATTGTCCTAACGACGCGACGTCATAAGAGAATCATTAAAAATTTCCTTGAAATTTTTCGCCCATTGAAGTGGTATTGACTATTTGACTGCCTTCTTTTGACACTTTTGGCTGTCATTTGTCAAGTGAAAGCTGAAAGAGTGAAAAATACAAAATGCAAGAAAAATATACTCAACATTTTAGAAAATTGTTTTCCAAATTATACAATCGTCTTTATTACTTTCCCAATCTTATTTCGACCTGCATCACATTATTCCCGAAAATTTCTGATAGAAGAATAATATCATACAGAAAAGTAGCACGCACGCTTGCAGCGCGCATCCACGTCGCCTTCTCACGATAGATTAATAAATTTCATCTTGAATAATCGTACTGGTAGTTTTTAAAAAATTGACCATTTTAAGTTTCAGTGTTTTCAGAATTTATCAATACTTATGAGACTTTGTTTAAAAAATATATTGGACAATAGGGTTCAATATTTGGGAGTTGAGAATTACACAAATCACTTCGAAGTAAATATAACAAGTTTTCCATCCCTAAATTCGAAGTTGCTATTTTAGGTTGAAACTCAAAAATGGTTTATTTCATACGTATGCAGATTCTTGTATAGTTCAAAATCGATTTAGCAAGGTTGGTTAAAAATAATAGTAATAAGTATTGGTCACTATTTTGGCCTGATACTTTTTTTATGAATTTTCATGGCAGCCTCCATAATAATGAATCTTTCGATAAAATGAGGCTAAATTGTGAAACTCTCAATAGAATATCCAATAAATTGTTAACCTACCAATTTTTCAAATTTTTAAAGATTTTTGCCTGTGCTGTACATGTTTTTAGACGATTTTTCATTCTACTGATCCGGGAAATTACTGATTAACGAATTAGAATAATTTTTCAAAGAAAAGTATCTCAAACTTTCAAAAATACTACAGATCTTCAATTGTTCAAAGTCGCTTTCTCATAGAAAGATGCTCGTAAATAACTAAATTTTTAAGTAAACTTTTTTGAGTTATTTCATTATAATTCAACCTTAGGAGTTCAAATATACGATTTTTTTAGAATTTCTGTTTGTGTGTAACTTTTTTCTGTTTGATATATCTCAAAAAGTAAACAATTTCTTCGTCTTCTCAGTAAATTTTCACCCATGTCAATAAACCGGTCATTCACACTGGTCAAAATGCGGGGTTGGGGCAGATAGTCTGTTGGTAAAGATTAGCGTTAAGGGTCTGAAAACGAGTATTTTTAGATGAGCTGTTTTCCACCTGTCACAATTAACAATCCTTATTGACATTGGGGTCCTGGAAGCATCTACTTAGTAGTTTTTTCACCAATTATAGAGAAACGATTTTTAAGAGCGAGAGTCCTTTATCCTCGGAGTGCACTCTTATGCATTCATCTTTATAGACAACTATTTTATTTACTCCTTTGTACTTCTATTTTTTTATACATATACCACCTTGATCAAAAAGTTCTCGGAATTTATTTTTCAAATTAAAAATATTATTTTATTCTTGAATATTGATGTGGTCCCCTTCGAGATAATTCTCATCGACTGCCACGCACTTACGCCAGCGCTTGATCCAGCTCTCAAAACATTTTTGATATTCAATTTTCGGTATGCCTATCAATGCATTGTCATTAAATCCATTGCAAAAATCGAAATTCGCAAAAAAATAGATGCACTGAAAATTGCGTAACATTTATAAATATCAAGCTAGAAAGCTGAAATTCGCAAGGAATATTGTTAAAAGGTGTGAAAACCTACAGAAACGAAAAAAATCTGAATCGGACAGCAGGTGGCGCCACATGGTGATGATTCCAGGAACTTTTTGATCAAGGTGCTATTCTACCGACTGTCACGAGAGAGTCAGCTGCCAACATTCAACGACAAATATACCCTGCACGATTAAAAATTCAGGGTTGGTAAAGTGGAACCTGCGGAATGTGGCCATGTCACTACCAGTTTCCTACGACAAAAGAAAATGAGAGTAGGGAACTAAACAAAATACGCTGTCCCTTTTTTCCCGCCGAGACAACAGTCTTGCTTCTTAGAGAAGGACAGGAGAGAGCCCATGAAATTTCTGTCTCTTTCTCGCCCAGCGGAAACACTGCTACCCAGCAACAATCCAAAAGACCAACATCCATGGTACGGTTTATCTTCTAGCGCGAACACAAAACTCAAGCTACTCTTAGAGCGAGAGAAGTGATTTTGTATTGATCGGTCGTTTTCCAGAGCTTGGACTTAAAGGTGGTGTCAAAAATTTCTTATACATCTTCAAGGGATTAAAATAAAAGAACGCCATCTCAAAGTTTGTTTAAGTACCGAAGGGAGTTCATGGATCGGCGTTGCATGGCAGCCTGTCACTCTCGTTCTTTGCTTCGTTCGGCTTAGATGTGCCTTAAGATTTTTTTTTATATTAAGCGATAAGAAAAATTACAAAAAAGATTGTCCCTGGTATTGTTTCCGTCGTATCTGGAATGTTAATTATAGATATTGTTACCGAGAGATGGATTTTGATAAGACCGTGTACTTGCCGAAAGTTAAGATACGTTCTTTTTTAGACTTCGCCAAATCGCTCCAGCGAAACTTCTGATGGTAATGTACATCGATTATGTCTGCAAGAAGTTTCGCTAAAGTGATTTGTTATTTCCTCTGTGATAGCTCTCTGAGTGGGGTTTTTTTTTATTTGTTCGAGATATTAGATATTAAAGAATCCAGTTTCCTAACCTTAAAATCCGAGTTGCTGAAAACTTTTTTGCGTATTATTATTCGCGAAAGTAAAAAATTCGCACGAGTTCGACAATTTCTTTATTGTGAACTTCAAAATAATGTACAGGGGTAGGCCGCGTGCTTGTAAAATAGAAAGATTGGGGTTCCTTAGGCTAAAATCTTCGCTTTCTACTGTTGATTAAAATTTTGTATGGCTCTCGCGCTAATATTGTTCTTTCGAGGGAAAAGTTTTTTTTTATTCTAATCTTTAGTAATGTGTTGAAAATAGATTACGTAAATTTAATCATTAGCAAGGATTTCTTAATTGATCAGTTCTTTTCGCTAGTGGCTGGCGCTCTAGATTATGAGAGCAATAACCTATCTTAGATTATTATTGAAAAGATTAAGCCATAATCCCGTTATAATTAAGAGGTTGAATTTTACCCTTATCATTTAAACAGTCATCATTTTTTAAATAGAAAAACAAATCTAATTCATTAATCTTACTACGGCAACCGAGAATGCGTACGTCGTTTTAGTAACTTAAATAAGAAATTTGCAAAGCCTGTTTCAGCCGGTCCGCAGAAATTTATAAATCAACCTGAAAAAGTCTGTAGCGTATGACAGTGTGCCCAGAGAGCATACAGCATCAAATGTCTTGGTTATCCAAGTGAAATCAAATATGAAACACCTTGGAGGCTGTAACAGCGTACCCAAGGGAATCAAAATTTCTTGGAGCCTGTGAAAGTGAACCCAATGAAAAATCCTGTAAAAACTGCCCTCGTGCCTGTAATAGCGTAACCAAAAAAATTAATAAGAATAAAGGAGACTGGACAGCGTATCCTGAGGGGAAAAAATATCTAGAGCCTATTCTCTCTAGAACTATTCTGACCACCTACGGCCTCCGACATGGACACATTTTTATTGGGCTTTTTCGCGTACTCGGTTTGCCTATCGACAGCCGTTAATAAAACAGCCTATTTTATACTATGTGTCACCAAATCATCAACATTTCAGAATTTTCAATTATTAATCTTCAACATAGTAGAGCTTTGAATTATGAATCATAAGAAATTAAGTGTCTCTTATTTTTTAAATTTTAATTGAAAATTATGCAAGTTTGAAATATTATAAAACAATTCTGAAATTTGTATGCCCTACATTTGTAATTTCTTCAATTAAAAAGATTTGGATGGAACATTTTTCTTTCGACTATAGAAATCGAGACGATTTGCCGGATTGGAAAATTTTGGAATAATGTAATTCCCGAACAGTTAAGAAGTATTGGGGATATATGAAGAGAAGCAACAAAAAGGGAAAAAGAAATAAATAAATTAGAAGGTAAATGGCCGAATTTATGAAAAAAATGAGGAAATGGGAAGAATTCAAGCAAAAGCTGCAGAAAAGGATGCAGATGGTAGAACATAGGCTAGAAAAGTAAAAAGCCGTACTAGAAAGTTAGAGGAGTTTGAAGGTAAGGGTAAAAAATATAAGGGTCAAACTCGGAGTTAAGAGATGGAAAGAGTAGGAATAGGGATAATGAAAGGCAGAGAAAAATAGAACAAAGAGTAGGTATAAAAGAGAGAGAGGAAAGAAAAAGAAATATAGTGATAGCGTGATTTGACATGGGTATAAAGTAAAATGCAGTATAAGTTAATAAAAATAAAGGCATATGGAAGAAAGAAGGGAAGAAGAACATGGGTTAGGTAGGGGATAATACATGAAGAAAATTTATGTATGTGATTAGGATGAGGACAGGAAAGGGTTTTAAAAAAATAAAGTCTCGATAAAGTTTGGAAGATATAGGATATGCTGGTGGAATATAGCAGGCTTAGTAAGAAAGGATATGAAGGTTATAAAAAATTGGACACCGTCGAATTTAGTAGTTATGATGGAGACGTGGCTGGATAAGACGGGATGGGAAAGAGTAAGGGGAAGATTATGAAGAGGTTACAAATGGCAGGTTCAAAATCAAGAAGAATAAAAAGGCAGAAAAATGAGACGAAAGGTAATTGGAGTAAGAAACGAATGTATAACAGAAGGATAAAAAAAATGTAACGTGACATGCAGGAGAAATCAGATGAGATGAGAGAACTGACGCAAAATATAAACAAACCATAAGGCCTATAATAGGAGGAGGTTTTAATGCGAGAAACTAGAGGTAGGTAATTATAAGGATTTGGATCACTTTCTCATAACAGTGAAATCAGAGGGATAAGAGCCTAATAAATATCAGGTAAGGAAGCAAAAGTAAAAAAGAGCATTAAGAGGCGATTGTTATTTGGAAGGTAAAGGGCAGTCTAAAAAAAAGGTCAGGAATATCAAAATGGTGAAAGAAAATGTAAACGAGGAGATCAAAATAATGATATAAGAAATGAAAAAGTTATTAGAGTGCTCAATCACGAAAAAAGTTAGTGAAGGAGGAAATAGAAGTGGATGGGGTATGTAATGTAAACAGAAGAAAACGGAAGTTAGAAGAGAATGGAGATGGTTTGGAAGATGGTAAATGGAGAGAGAGAGAGAGACAGAAGAAGATAAGGAGTAAACGAGCATATTGAGATGGTAGGATGTAACAAATATTTTATGAGATTACTAGGAAGGGTAGAGAGGAAGGTGGGGAAAGGACACAAATGAGGAGGGGCGAGGGAGATGAGGGAGGAAATAGTTAAGGTATTGGAGATAATAAAAAATGAAAAGGCACCTGGCATAATTGATATTCCAAATGAAGTCTGGAATGGGGAGGGGGGAAGAATTAAAGGAATGGGCATAGATAATTTGCAATAGCATATGGAGAGGAGAGGGGTATACAAAGTTATTAAACGAAGGAGTAATGGTACCCATAGTGTAGAAAGGCCAAGAGGATAAGGTTAACGATTAAAGATGAGTGATACTAATAATAACATTATATAAAGTATATGACTCTTTTTTGAAACGTTAAATAAAGAAGTTGAAAACAAGAAGATAGTGCTCCCGAATCAGGCAGGGCTTAGGAAAGGAATAGGGGTGATGAACAAAATATATGTTTTCAACTATCTGGTAAATAAGAGAATTAAAAGAGAGAAAGTGGCAATGATAGCAATGTTTGAGAACTTGAAGGCGGCGTTTGACTAATTAGGCCGCGGAGAGATAGAAAAAGTTATGGTGAAAAAAGGGATATGAGAGGGGTCAATAAAAAGATTTTTGAAAATTATTAGACAGAAAAAAGCAGGGTAGAGGTAGGAAAGCAAGTTTTTTAAACCACTTTTATTAAATATATTGGGAGGGTGCATTAATTTTTAGTGATTTATAAGAGATGGCGTTACTTGTACTGTATGGTATTGTGGCATATTGTTAGTTTATGCGTGTCGAAGCCCCACTATGTTGTCAAATTTTACTTTTCTGTTTTAATTTGAAGAAAAGTGCTGCTCAGAATCAACGGTTGCTTTTGTAAATTGACGGGTATTATAATACATTGATTGAAACGTGTGATTACTGGTTTCGAAAACTTTAAAGTGTCGATTTCAACACAGGAACAAAGAACGTTCCAGGCCATCCGAAAAAGATTGAGGATGAGGAATTAGATACGTTACTGGGTGACAACCCGTGTCAAACGCAAGATGAACTTGCATAATCATTGAAAGTTTATCGTTAAACCATTTACAGATGCTTACATGCACTGAGAATGGTCCAAAAGCAAAGAAATTGGGTGCTATACGAACTGAAACCAAGAGATGTAGAAAAGAGATTTTTCACTTGTGAGTAGCTACTCCAAGCGCAACATTAGAAAGATTTTCTGCATCGCATTGTCACTGGCGGTAAAAAATTAAACTGTGTTTTTAGCCATTTTTGAAAAATTGTAGAGCTGAACCATGACGTGCCACAAACTTCGTTAATATCAGAAATTAAAGGCCAGGGCATATACGATTAATTTAACATAGGGCAGATTTGAAAGAGATTGTTTCAGCTTTTAATTTCTGACATTAGCGAAGTTTGTAGCTCGTCATGCTTTGTATTTAGTGTTATCAGCAGAGTGTAGTGTAATATGTGTTATTTCAACCTAATGAAACCATCACGGGCGACCTTTATTGAAAACAACTAATGCGATTGAGCCGAGAATTAAATGAAAATCGGCCGCAGTACAAGCAGAACCACGATCAAGTTATTCTCTGGCATAACAACGCTTGGCCTTACGCTGAGAATTTTTGCAAGACGTACTTAGAAATGCTGATATAGTAAGTCCTACCCCACGCACTGTATTATCCAGACATCACGCTGTCTGATTACTACCTCTTCCGATCATTAACATATAGTATGTAAGTCGATTTGTGGATAGCTTTAAAAGACTAGCCGTTTTTGCGACGTGCTATCGATAGACTGCCAGAAAGATGAGCGAAAGTAGTAGCTAGAGATAAATAATACTATAAATGATTAACTGGTAACCACTTTTTAAAATAAATCCGCAATTTTACAAAAAATCCCTTAAAATTAAAGCACGCTCCCAATATTAAAAACAAACTTGCAAGAAAAAATGTAGGTGGAAGAAAATAAAGTTATAAGAAGTGAAAGATATTAAATATCTGAAATAGACCTTACAAAGAAATGAAGATCATAGAATTCTTATAAAAGAAAGGATAACAAAGCAGCAGGGGTAATCAAACAAATATGGAGAATAGGGAAGAGAAGATTTGAAAAATTGGAAAATGTAGCTATTTGATACGCTGGTATAGCCAGTATCAGGTTATCGAGCAGAGATATGGAAATGGAAAGAACGGAAGGGGATTAGGAGCTTACAAGGAAGGTTTTTAAGGTGAAAGTTAGGGGTAGACTGGAGGACACCGTGGTATATGAAGATTAAAGAAGTGCGAAGGGGTAAATTGGGTACTAGAAAGGGAAAGAAGGCACGAAAATTTGGGACGTAACTAAAGGTGGGAAAAGGAACGGAGTTAGCGAAAAAGTGTTCGATAGAGGTAGAGGAAACGAGCGGGAAACCGATAGAGTCAACGAGATGTAAAGAAGAAAAGAGGGAAAGTGGAGAATTTTTCAATAGGAGAAGGAAACATGCGATCATGTATGGAAAGGATATGCGAAAGGCAACATTGCAGGTATAAAAGAAATAAAAAAAATGAAACGGAAGACGCTCAGATTATAAGCGTACAGATTTGTAAGTAATAGTTACGTAACAGCATCAGTAGATTAACATGCGTTCTCGCTCAATCTCTCTCGCTTTTGATCGCTTACTCACTCGGTCGCTAAAGTACCAGTTTGCACTATCAAAAAAAATAAAAATAAAGTTTTAAATAGAAGAATTTATGCAAATAATTGTAAATAACTTTACCTAGTTTGGATAAGCTTTTTTAAAATATGTAGGTTGAACAGTTGTAAGGAATGGAGGTCATTTAAACCTTCAGGAGACACAATATAAATAAATGAGTCCTTGAGGAGTTCTCTGTTGTAAATCGTTAAAATTGTAATTATAAATATCATTAACCTTTAAAATTTAAATCTGTAAAATTAAATAATTTGCAATTCTGTATTTTTGAAATGGAAGTATTTTCAATTGTATCTCTTAAAAACTGAAGAACTTTGAATTGTAAATATTTAAAGTACAAAAGTTTTTATGTTTTAAAATTTCTAATCAATAATTATCAAAATTGTTAGTTTTACACGTAAATATAATGAAATTTTGATTATTATTGTTCAACATTTTTGAAAATTGGAATATTTTGAATCAGAAACTTAACTTTTGATATATAAAATCATTCATATTTAAGAATTTAATTCATAAGTCTTGAAAATTGAACACTATTCAATTTTATCCCTTCTAATTCTAGAATTTTGTTATACTTAAAATGGTTTTTTTTATTTCTTTCTTAACTTAGATTTAATAGTTATACAAGTTTTGAATTTGAAATTAAAAATTCTGTAATTTTGGTGCTGAATTTGGAAGTGCGTACATTTTTAAATTTAGGAATCTGTAAATCTTCAAATTTGATGAGCTTTTAATTTTTTAAACATACAATTAAGAATTTTTCAAGTTTTGAATTTTGCGGTACTGAAGAGAATTGTAATTTTTCCTTCTTTGATTTTTTGCTTTATACACAGTAGTGCAATTGGATATCATGCAGTAATTATCGCCCATTTTTGTTCACAGTTTATTAAAAAAAACTCAAAGAGCTAATCAATATTACGCGCTATGAATACCTTTTTATAGGGATGCCTTTTAAACTGTTTTAAATTAAGCGAGTGGCGAACTACGAAATGGGTCGTTGCATGTCCCGGATCAGTAGTTATATGATGAAATGTTTTTTCATACAGACAATCGTGGGATTTCACCAGGGCATTTTGCCCCCAAGTGTCTTAGCATCTTATTTAAAGCAAGATATGCTTTCCAGGTTAATAACTAGTAAAAGCTGGGCGACTCTGAGATAGCCGATGATTAGAACTATCAGCTTAACAACTATTATCGGGAATATCTTGATTCAAAATGTGGTGACGATATGCTCAAGTGGAAATGATGCCCGACATGATAAATGACAAATCTTGCCCGAAAACTTTAGACTTACAAATAAACATAGTGACTAATCTCCCGGAACTAACCTTGTTTGTAAGCAATAAAAAAAGTTTTTTTTCATAAATAATTTCCAAATTTTCGGAATAACAGACTTGAAATACGACCCTAGCTTCAAAATAATGCATATGTATAACATTTTTATTTAGTACAATAAATTTTTTGTTATTATCCCTCAAAAAAGAGTCCGGGGACGTCCGTTATGATATTCCCAACTGCAAATAGCTATATAGGTGCATGTAAAGGTCACTAATAGGATTCTATAGGAGGATCCTATATAGGGTTAACTCTATGCGCAATACTTCCGGTTCATCATCTGTCCTATGTAGGTCACTCATAGGATTCTATATCACTATATAGAATCCTATGTAATTGTATCCTATGCAGGAAGCTGTTTCATTTCCTATAGGTGGCTCCTGTACTGACCTATATAGGTGACCCTATAAAGGATCCTATATAGGTCACTTATCGGAAACTTATATAGAATCCTACTAGTCGCCTATATAGCTATTTACAATAGGGTTTTATAGCAACTCTGAATTCAGTTTTTATATATTTCATTTTTGTGGGGAAAAAAGCCGGAGGAACTGTACTTGATTGACCACACGACGAAGTATCACATGCCCTTAAAATATATGATGAACCGTATGCATAGTCCTCTACAGGGCTGAAACGCTCTAGTCGAATAAATGGTTGGTTGCTTCTTGGCTGCCTTCATTCGTCCATTAGACCAACTTGAGCAGGTGCAGGTATACCGTTGACTATTCAGCGTCAATTAGCCGACTGGCAAGTTAGTCGGCTACCCAGTAATAAGCGTTGAATTAAGAAAAATTAAGAATTTGTATTCCTAGAATTTATTTAAACGTGTTAAAAATGCATTAAAGAAATCTATTTAAATTTGCGAATTAGAATAATTTTAACTGTAGAGAGCCGGACTTGAATTGATTAACATTAAATTTTAAAAACTTGTATTCCACATGATGGAATTAGAACAATTTCTTATCCATATTTTTGAAATTATTAGAAGAAATTAAATAATCTCAAAACACAAATACTTTTGGGAAATAGAAGATATCTCTGAGAGGTAATCTGTCGGTACAATTGCAAGGAATTAAATATATTGAAAACACGTTCTCTTTTGTGGAATAGGAACCTATGCGGCGGCCGCCATGAAAATAGAAATAAATTAGTTTCGGAGATATCCTATTCTTATAATGACATTTTAGGCAGATGTAAAAATCGTGCATTCAAAATAATAGAATAATCTTCACTTTTGCTCTGAAATCTGAAAATACTCATTTTTCTCTGTTCAACGCTTATTGCCGGGCAATACAATGGTTCGGCTATTGGGCTACGACATATACGCAACCAAAACTAATGTTGTTGGGCAGTGAATGGGCCCCCATTCGGTTCCATTTAAAAAAACTACAAAAAGCAGCAAAATCAACTTTTAAATTTTTGAAATTCGGATTCTACGTTAAAATTTGCATTAGAAACTTACTTAGTAATCGCAAGACTTTTCCTTGCAGCGTTAAAAATTTTAAAAATTAAAATACCTGTCATTTACATGAGCAGAAGGCGACTTCAAATGCATCTTCTTTTAGTAGCAGTTAATACGCATTCCGTCGGTAAGTTTTAAAATCTCGTCTGGATGCTAGCGGCATGCAGTAGAAACCTCAGACAACAACGCACCAAAACAGAAAACTATCGCAGCAATCGTCATTTGAGAATCATCTGCCATGTTGAATGAAATAATTTACAAAATTTAACGAAATATCCGTGATCAGCAACCCAAAAATTCCTGGGTATACGTTTCTTAAGTAAAATACGACTAATTTGGACATTTTTATCTGCCATTTTCAATCCGCCATGTTGGATGGAAAGATTTTGAAATTCTAACGAAATATTCGTGATCAGCGGCCCTACAAAAACCCGCAAGTAGACGTTTCCAAAGGTAAATTCACTGTTTTGTAACTTTTCACCTGCCATCTTGAATCCACTATGTTAAATGAAAAGAATTTGAAACTTTATCGGAATAATTGTTATCAGCGACCCCAAATATCCATGTTTATACATTTTTAAGTGAAACATGACTAATTTTTAAATTTCGATCCGCCATCTTTAATCTGTCATGTTAGATGGTAAGATTGTGAAATTCTAATGAAATATTCGTGATCAGCGACGCCAAAAACCCCTGAATAGACGTTTTTAAAGTAAAATACAAAAAGACCTAATTGAATCAAAAACTAGCTATTCTTTCGAGCATTTTAAGCCCAATATTATTAGTTTTGGTTGCGATAAAGAGTGGAGAGTAGGGATGGCCCATTTTACAGAGAACGCCCCTATATAACACAGGTGGAAAAATTATGTATAATCTATACACAATAAGTAGGTCTGACTTTTGCATTCAATTGCATTAAGAACCCTAGGGGACCGAAGGTACCGAATGGAGCCTCTACAAAGTACCCCTAAAGACCCCATTGGTTCCCCATCAGGGATGAATACGTATAATACATGACGTATATTATATGGTTTTCGACATGTATAATACTAAGTGTGTTACGTCCTTAGTTTTCTACAAATGTATTTTACATTTGATCACGTGACCATATGGGCCGGATTTTTCAAATTCGTTATTCTAAAAATACCCAATTGACTTATAGAAATAACTAATATTGAGCAATTAATTGATTATTCTTCATGATTTATCACTTTCTTCAACAAATTATTACAAAAGTAATAACAACGTACGTGTTTATTGTCCTTCATAATCCGCATAGTACAACATGGTATCCTAACCTTTAAGTAATCGTTCGCGCGCTACTCGCTAGTTAACTATTGTTTTCTCATTATAAGGAAAAAAATTAATCGAGGCGGTAGACCAAAGCACAATTCTTGGGTTGATTTGTTGTTTCTTATGAAAAAAGAAGACGGCAAGAACGTTGCCTTGTGCTGTGTGTGCAATCGCATATTAAAAAATACTTCGGAAGAGATGTTAAACACCCACAGGTAAGTTCTTAACCTTCTTGTATTTCAAAATAACGAAAGTATTTTTCGCGTTAATAATAGACAATGAGGCAATATTGAGACTTCTTTTTTCTACAGAAAAAATTGCATAATCACCGTAGCAGATGAAACCCAAATGGATCTCAATAAAAGTTAGACAGTTCAAGAATTAGCATTAAGTTAATCGAAAGGAACGCAAAAATTGCTGTGGAAAATGTTCTAATAAACAACAATTCCGTTAGTACATTTTTTTCATTGCACATATCAAATGCGAATTTTAAGATTAAAAGTTCAGTTTAATAAAAGTAATTATAAGTTTAGTATGTTTAAGATAAAATTCGGAAGGAAAAACAAATTACTAACTAAATTTTTCATTAAAACATACAGTCTGTCAAGTTAAAGCGTGGGTAACTTTTTTGGTAAAATATTTTATTTAAACGCATGTTTCTACATGGAATTACATTTGTCAAGGTGTCGAGC
>NC_046664.1:143382837-143409307 GCF_010883055.1 Belonocnema kinseyi | reverse complement strand
AGAGGGAGCTCTTCTTAATATTTTGACACCAAAATCATGTCGATACACCTTACCGACTGCGAGTAAAGCCACCCACGCTTTAACTTGACAGACTGTAATGACGATTATCTGTAGGGAAAGGTATCTGACATTAGTTATTGCTTTAATCAATTATTTTTAAAGCACTGGGATATATTTTTTAAAAATTGTCTTTTGTTTTGAATTTCTCCTACATAAAAAATCTTTTGTCGAATTTTTTTAAAGGAATAAATGAAGATATTATATTTTCTTTGCATATCTGTTGTCAAAAATTACTTTTTTTGGTTAAAGATTCATCATTTTAATCGAAAACTCATCTCTTTGGATGAAACATCCCTTTTTTAAATACCCTATAGAAACTTATACAAATGGAAAAAAGTATATATAGAACCATATAGACCCATACAGAATTTATAAAATTTCTATATGGTTCTATATATCCTTTTGTCCATTTATATAGGTTTCTATGAGACATTTAGTTGAGGGAAGAGCTATTTTGTTAGTTTTCGCTTTTTCTTTTGTTATAAATTAATTTTTTTAACTCAAAATTCAACTATTCCAGTTGAAAATATTGTGTTGAATTTTTTGATTCTTTTTCGCGAAAATTAAATATTTTCTAACTGAAAATGTAACTGTTCCACTTGAATATACTATCATTTTAGTTAAAAATTCATCTCTTTAGTTGAGCATTAATTTTTTACCCAAAAATTTAACTTTTCAACTTTTAGTTAAAAATGAGCTTTTTTGTTGGAAATTCGTCTTTTTTGGTAAAATTTAATTTTCTTGATTGAAAATTAATTTTTTAAGCTTAAAATTTAATTATGCTAGATAAAGATTCATCGTTAGTGTAGATAGAAATTAAGTTTTTAACTGAAAATTTTACTATATTCCATGTTTTGATTAAAAATTTGCGTTTTTTAGTTGAAAAATCATGTATTTTGATAAAAAAATTGTTTTTGTTAGCAAATTAATCTTCTTGTTTTTTAAGTTAATCTGCTTCTTTGCAAAATTAATTTTTTTTGTTAAAGAGAAAATTACTTTGTTTAAAGTCAAACGCTTTTGTTAAAAATGCAGCTTTTTGGTTTAAAAGTCATCTATTCAAGTTGAAGGTTCATAATTTTAGTTGAAAATTCATAGTTGTGATTGAAAATATGTTGTTTTCTTTCATAATTAATTTTTTTAACTGACAATTTAACTATTCCATGTTGATTGAAAACAGATCTTCTTTGATTAAGAATTGAAGTATTTGATTACAAATTTCGTTCTTTTTTTTATTGTATAATCTTATTATTTTGAAAGAAAAATCACTTATTCGTGCTGACGAAAAATCAGAAATCGTCGAAACATTCTCAAAGAAAATAAAAAATTTATCTTCATGTAAAATTTTGTTAATTAAAGAAGGAAGGATTAGAAGTAGAGCTTTCAAGGATAACACAGCCACACACAAAAAAAGTGTGCGGATCTGGTAACAAGACACACGTATTCCTATGGATTTTGGGGCGCTGAATTCAAATTCGGTATCAAAAATCACCCATCACGTCATGGTTGATCCATAACCTCAAAAAATGACGAAAAATCATGCACCTGACCTAACCTAACCGATTGCGCTGGCAACCCTGTTCTTGCGTACTTTCATATTTCGACATTAATAGTAGTAAATGTCTGGAGTTTCGTAACCGCTTGTTGCTAGCATTATTCGCCTACGTCTGTAACCAGGGCACCTCCACGTGGTGACGGTGGGCAACGGATCGACCTTGGCTGAGTCCCTGGGTAAACGGCGTTCATGCCGTCATGGCAGACACAGGTAAAAACTGTATTACGGTGCAAGGAAAACCCCCAGTATCGGCGTCTGGTCAGGTGGGAAAGCGGGCTCTCCGACTTCGTCATCATGCAACCGTAGCTCTTCATCAATGGATCACTTGGTTGGTGTAGAGTCTCATTTTACAAGGAAAAAAACCGCGAGCATTTCTCAATCGAATGCCTGCAAGAATAGCTCAGATTCATTCTGTTACATTTGCAGTAAATATGAAGTGAGCAGTTGACGAAAATCAATCGACGAGGAAGTGAAAAGTCTTTACGAAAAGTGTTTTGACCGTAAATTGCTGCACCAAGAAACAAAATGGGCTCCTCACGTCATTTGCAATTCCTGCAGACTTATATTGTATCGTCTAAAAAATTCAAACAACGAAAAGTCCGTCAAAGGGTTTAACGTCAAAAATAAAAATAACATTTCGTACATTAATGTGTGCACAGTCACAAGAGCAATTGAAATCAATAAAAATGCATGCCAGACTGATTTAAGCGCTTTAGAAGATGATAGAATAGATGTTGAAAGTCAACGTCGTAGAGACGATAGTGAAGCCAGTGATCGAACAGAAAATAGTTCTGATGATTCCGATGAAAATGACGAAAAAGATGACGAATATGGCGTGCATAAAATTAAGTTGAAGGTTCCAATATTAGTGTCGCGACTAGAACTGAATGATTTTATTAGAGATCTTGGATTAACGAAAGACGGCGCTGAATTTGCCGCTTCATTTCTAAAAAGAAGAAATCTTCTTGAGCCAAAGACAAAAGTTTCATTCTATCGCGACAGGGACAAAGAATTCAGAAAGTTTTTCGTTAAAGACGAAGAGACGTCTTTAGTGTACTGTACTGACGTTAACGGACTAATGAATCACTTAAAGAAAAATGTGTACAGAGACGAAGAATGACGACTTTTAATTGATTCGTCAAAATGAAGCATTAAGGCTGTTTTACTGCATAACACGAATGCTTACGGTCCTATCCCTATAGTTCACTTAACGGTCATCAAAGAAGAATATAAAAATGTTAAAATGCTTCTTGAAAAAGTTAATTACACGAATCACAAATGGCAAATATGTGGTGATCTCAAAATTATAACAATGATATTAGGCCAACAATCGGGTTTCACGAGAGAGCCATGCTTTATATGCCTGTGGAATAGCAGAGATCGACCCAATCATTACAGCAAAAAACATTGGTCTTTAAGAGATTCATTCAAACCTGGTTCTCATAATATCACCAACCAAAGCCTCGTTGATCCAGAAAAATTTTACTATCACCCCTCCACATAAATCTTGGGCTCATGAATCAATTTGTCAAGGTGTTAGACAAAGATGGACAATGCTATAAGTATATATCCCTTAAATTCCCTAATGTTTCAGACGCTAAACTGAAAGAAGGAGTCTTTGATGGAGTCTTACTTTGTCAATTTTAAAAATGAAGTTAAAGATTAAGTAATGTTGAACTTTCTAGAATCCTTAATTAAATCCTTTTGCAAAGTTCCGTTAACTTTTCAGAAAAGACTGGTTAATATTTAATATTATATACTTATAAATTTAGGTAGTTATAACTTATGAGTGATGATTCTCTAATCATTAGGTTTTCCTAAAATATGAAGCCTGAGCTAAATTTTAAATGGTCTTTGAAACTAGAAAGGTATTAACTTAAAATATAATTTAAGTGTATAATGAGGTTTATTTCAATATTATAAGGCTGTCAGCTTATTGTAATTCAACACAGACTTCTCGTTGTGTAGAGATTTATAATAAACGTTTAAAGAAATTTTTTCTAAATAACTAAAAAGGCCCTAATTTATTTATAATAGTGCTGTATTTTTAGAATTAACATTTATAAACATCCCAAATTGCAGAGAATTGACCAAAAAATGGTTAAATATTAATTATTCAGCGTCCAAAATGTTTCCGGCGACAAAAAAAATGCCTTGCCCTTATAAGAGGGATGCAAAAGATTAGCAGCCAAACTGACAGGTTTAATAACCTTTTTTAGATGCTTTTCAAGAATTTAATAATAAACATAGTTGCATAAAGGAAATTGCAAGTCAAGCCACTCTTCTAAGGAATCAGCTGTATTAAAATCTTCTCTTTGGCATTTATTGACAAATTCACAAATCCCGTCAAAGATAATAATGAAGTTTACCAATTCCTCTTCAAAGGCTTCTTCCAAAACCAAACCTGCTGTTTCCGCATTAAGATTGTGTGTATCTTCTATAACTATGTCTCACATATGAGCTAAATTTTCAAAGTAACAACGATAAGAATTGCGGTAGGAGCGCCACCTTATGTCAGCTAGTAAACAGATTCCTTTTCCACCATATTGAACAAATTTTCTTTAGTGTTCGGGAGTTTTGAACTCTTTCAAAATGAGAACTACTTTCCCCGTAAATGAAGATTAAACGAGATCCTTCGCCAACAAGTTTCCACTTTGACTGTCGCACGTTAAGTGCCACAAATCTATCATTTTCCACATACAGTCATAGTCGAGACATTGTCGGAAACAACTGCATAGATATCAACTCCATATTTTTCTTTGGCATCTATACAAGCTTCTTTTACCACCTGCTTTAACGACAAAGCAGTTTCACTTTTTTCTGTGAAATCCCAAGAATTCAAAAAATATCTCTCCATTTGCATAATGAATAATCCCAACAACATACTTTTCGTTTTTAATTGAATTTTTCCATCCATCTAAGAGCAAAGCACACCTTTCATTTGGTTTAAATGAATGTTGACTTAATACCTTCCTATACATTTTATCCAATATGGAACTACTGAGCGTTTTTCTCGTTGGTGGTACGTAATTCGGGCACAAAGATTTTGTAAATCGTAGAAAATAATCCGCTTCAACGATACTAAATGGAATACTGCAGCCAAAAAAGAATTTAGCTAAGTCTTCATCCTCTATTGACATATTGAAAGATTTGCTATACTTGTCGGTTGACGAAATACTTTCCGTAAGCGGTTCAACGCTTTCCTGCCAAATTTGAAAATATTAGTTAAAATAAGGTACTTCTGAACAAAATGTTATGTGAAAATATCCCTTTTGAAAGAATCCTGAAGGAAATCCTCGGGTTACTTTCGGACAAGGAAAACGCGAAGATTAATTGACTGGCTTGCGGATTTCCTCGTGTTTTCCTCATTCGAAAATAATATGAGTTTTTTTTAATAGTGATGACATAATTATTTTTACGTTTTATATTTTTACACTCTTGTTAAGAAATTTTTTTTCTTTTTGCACATTTTTCTTCCTCTAAGGAAAAAAAACCGAAAATGTCCAAATATACTAATAAAAATCACCTTCTTCAAATGCAACATTCGCACAGATCGTTCATGAATAACAAAATATTATATTAAATTAATACAAATTGCCTTTATTCTGTTCGTAAATATTTTTTTTCAGATATTTACGTATTTCGGATTTTTAGAGAAAAAGAAAAGTATTTGCTATGCAACGATTTTTTAAACTTACTACAAGATTTTGAAATCTCATTCCCGACTTTTCCTTTCTGATTAAATTTTCTTCTGCAAAGTTTTCCAGGACATCTTGATCATTCGTTGTACTTCGATTTTTTTCCTGTCCATTTAGTCCATTGTTAATATTTCGGGTGTTTTCCTGCTGTGTACCTTGCACATTTGATAATTTTATCACCTGCTTACAAATCTCCCTTAAAGAGAAATAGAAAATATAATTCTGTGCTATTTTAAATAACCTAAAAGCTTTCGCTTACACGGTTTCAATTATTATATTGGAATGAAATTAAATAAATATGATATATTAATATATCATATTTGATTTAAGAATGCACTGTACAAAAAACTTGCAGTGAAACCTCATGAATTATCTTGAAATCTCAGAGAAATCTTCAGATATTAAAGTAAATAGTAAATAAAATTATTTTAAAAAATTTTTTTTGATAAATAGATATTTGTTTACATACCTGTGGGCCTTTAGTCGCTTATAACCTGTGTTTTTAACATTTTGTTTACAAAATAAACACTTCGAAACGTTTTTACCTTCCAACTTCTAGCACTCGAAATTAATTTTTCCCCACGGTATTCCCCCCTGACATGTTTTTTTTTCTACTTGTTCTTAACATTTTAATTCTCAAAATTCAAATTAAATCGATTGAACAGCTTTACAAGAGTTTATGTCAATGATTCGAATCTGTCAAATTCAGTCCCGCCCATTAATTTACGTTCGCCATCTTTGACATGTATTATACACAGTTTTCTACAATTTTCGATTGTAGATTTGTCTACAATTTTACAATAGATTCGATTTTCTACAACTAACCTCGAGTGACGTGTTACAACCCATCTCTGGTCCCCATTCAGTTCCTTTTTAAAAAACTCAAAAAACAAACAGCAAAATCAACTTCTAAATTGTTGAAATTTGGATTTTACGTTAAAATTCCCTATAGAAGGTCACGAAATAATCGCAATATTTTTTTTTGCAACGGTAGAAAATAAAAAAATATATAAGACGTATAACGCCTATTGACTGCTACACTTCAAACGCATCATCTGTAAGTAGCAGTCAACAGCCGTTATAGATCTTATATATTTTTTAAACTTTTTACTGCTACAAAAAAAGTGTTACGATTACTCCGTGAGTTTCCAATAGAAAAATTAACTCAGAATACGAATTTCAACAGTTTAGATGTTGATTTTGCTGTTTTTTTTTTAGTTTTTTAAAAAGGACCGAATGGGGACCCAGTGGGGTCTTTACGGGTACTTTGTAGAGACTCCATTCGGTTTCTTCGGTCTTCCAAGGAAAAAGCAAAAAAAAATTAAAAACCTGATCCTGTTTGCAAATAAACAGAAGAAAAATATGAAAAAAATAAGAGTATCTATTACCAGCTATTTAAAAAAATAAAAATTATATAAATATAATAATAAATTAAAATGTGTAAGACTACATCTTAAGTTGCACAGTAAAGAATCTTTGTACCTTTATAATCTTAACAATTTCAAGTTTTGAAGAAAATATTAGAGACTAATAGATGAGAAAATGGATTTGATATTATTTAATATAATGTAGATATTTATTTAAATTACAGTTCAACCATTTACTTGTTGCTCAATCTTGAAAGCTTTTTTCTCGCTGCATTCAAACCCTGATAATTTTATTCGGAATTTTTTATTTAAAGGAGATTTTCAAATAAATAGTTAATTATATTATTGCAAACCTCATTTCCAAAAATAAACAGACTATAAACTATTAAACTTTATGAACAAACATACAGTAATCATGACGCACAGTCGGAGAAAATTCACTTTTTTCCTTTAGCTTGACGCTCCGAACTTTTGTCTTCTCTATTTGTTTATCAATCATTTTTCTACTTAAAGTATGGAGAAATGGAAATTTTGTGCAAAATAATTTTTTACGCTTTAATGACTGATTAGGAGAACTTTATATTGTCTTAAATGAATGTATAGCAGATCATAAAATACAAATACTTTGTTAATTATTTCATTTATTTCTTGCAAACAAATTTGATAAAAAGTTAAAAAATAGTATTACTATCGGTAAAAAATGTGTGTTGCTAGAAGTGCTTCACATTAATGTAGGAATGACATTTAATTACAAACATAATTTGAAAGTTTGTAATAGCTATTGTTATAGACAATTCTTGTGGCAAAATATTTGAATTTGAGATTTTTCAAATTATTATTTCCCTTAATCGCCAGAAAGACTTCAGGTATTTGTCAAAACAATTAATATTTAATAGTATTTGATAAAATATAACAATTTAAATTTTTGTAAACACATTAGATAAACAAATTCAAAATCTTGGTCCCTTCAGATAGAAATTTTTTTTACACTGGAAATGTTTTAAGCTGTTGGACGAATAACTGCTAGAAAAAAAATATTTGAGAAGTTAAAAATAAACATTGTTATAAATAATTGTTATAAATAATTTGATAAAACCATAAGTTTAAATATTTTGTCACAAGAATTGTTAATCACAGTGGTTATTGTTAACTGTTCTAATACTTTTGTGACTAGCAGTGATTCGTCCAATAGCTTAAAACATTTCCAGTGCAAAAAATTTTCTATGCAAAAGGGACAACATCTTACATTTGTTTATCTAATTTGTTTATAAAAATTTGAATTGTACTATTTTGTATTATATAAGTCCCTAAACATTCATTTAAGTCAATATAAAGGTTTTCTGATCAGTTATTAAAGCGTAAAAAATGTTTATGGACAAAATTTTAGATTTTCCATACTTTGAGTGGAAAAATTATTAATAAAAAATAGAGGAGACAAAAGTTTGGAGAGTCAAGATCCATAGAATCTTATAATCTTCAATTTGAAACAGAAAAATTCGAAATCGCAAGAAAATTGAAGGCTCTGGGCATTTTTGGATAAAAAAAGTGGATGTCCTCCAACTGTGCGTCATGAATACAGTACGTTTGCTTATAGAGTTTAACAGCCCATAGTCTGTTTATTTTAGAAATGACGTTTGCAGTTATATAATTAACTATTTACTTCAAATTGTCCTTTAAGGCCATGTGATGAGTATAACAGCTGATCAAGTCAGCCCTAAGATCAATATTTTTTCACCCATATTGAAAAATAAAAGTTTAAATAACTCCGAAATTTTTTGGAGAAATGTTAATAAATATTAAAGGATCGTTTGTGGCCTCGCAAAGAGTTGGAGGAAGAAAAAAGTTTATTCATGCAAATAATGATTATCGACGGACACATTTAGGTTTTACAGCAGAAATTTGATTTTAACTTTCTCTGACGGTAATCATACAATCTGTTTTACCCACAGACCCCTAGAAGTTCGAAGTTGTCCACTCGCTGCGCTAGTGCTGCTATGACACAGCTGATACCACCCTGGCGGACCGAAGGAACCGAATAGAGCCTCTACAAAGTACCCGTAAAGACCCCACTCGGTTCCTTTCAAAAACTAGAAAAAATAGCAAAATCAACTTTAAAATGGTTGAAATTCGGATTATACGTTAAAATTCCCTATAGAAGGTCACGAAATATTCGCAATAGTTTTTTTTTTTTTTGCAACGGTAAAAAGTTTTAAAAAATATAAGACGTGTAACGCCTATTGACTGCTACGTACAGACGATGCGTTTGAAATATAGCAGTTAACAGGCGCTATACATCTTCTATTTTTTTTTAACTTTTTACCTTTGCAAAAAAAACTATTGCGATTATTTCGTGACCTTCTATAGAGAATTTTAACGTAGAATCCGAAATTTAACAATTTAAAAGTTGATTTTGCGGTTTTTCGAGTTTTTTTTTAAAGGAACCGAATGGGGACCCAATAGGGTCTTTACGCGCCCTTTGTAGAGGCTCCGCTCGGTTTCTACGGTCCGCCAGGGCAGACTGATACGTATTTCAGACCAAATATGTTTATTTGCATTTCAAGTGCAAAAATTAGTTTTTGCATTATTCGTGCATAATGTTCGTGAGAGATTTTTGTTTTTTGCCTCACTTCGATAAATATAAACCTCATAACTAGCCCATTGACAACATTGCAAATTACTTGCAGATTTTGACGACAGCTCGCTCGTTATTTCTCCAAAATAGTAATTAAAAAAAAACTTTTTTCCACTATTCTAATTATTTAGGACCAGAAACACATTTTTGCATGCATTTTATTTATCATGCCAAATTTTTAACACGATATCTTATTTCGTGCGGACATAAGTTGGGACAGAAAATTTCCACTGGTATTTTCTTCAAAAAAATTTTTTCTCAAAATTTATACTGGAACAAAGCAGAGACAAGAGCTTTATTACCTCCTTTTGCATTTCCCAAACTTTCAGAGCGAAACCTCATTTCGTTTAGACGAAAATTGGGAAAGAAAAATTGAAGACCAGGTTTGGTCACGTGACCCTCTCGTCACATGGCCTTAAATTAAAATTTTTAAATAAAATTATCAGGGGTTGAATGCAGCGAGAAAAAAGCTTTCAAGATTGAGCCACAAATAAATTATTGAACTGTTTAAATGTATATATGATGTTCGGTTGAATTAAAATAAATATATACGTTACATTAAATAATATTAAATTCATTTCCTCATTTATCAGTCTTGTCATTGACTTTTTATTAAATTATTTCCTCAAACATTTTAATTACAATTGTCATTACTTTTTTACAATATTTTCTTCAAAACTTAAAATTGTTAAGATTTTAAAGGTACAAAGATTTTTTACTTTGCAACTTAAGTTGTAGTATTAAGAATTCAGTGATTGGAGTTTATCCACACTGTGAAATTTCTTCGAACGTTAATATCATTAATGAGAGAATGTTTTTATTCTGGTAATACAGTCATACAGTTGTGGTTAAAATTTATTTTAAAATGTAGTTAATATTATATAATTTGGAGCCTATTTTAATTTGGAGGCTTCAAATTTTAAAGTTTTTATATGTTTGTCTTATATATTAAAAAAAGGACATTTTAAATTATGTATACAAACAAAAGTTTAAAAACTTCTGACAATTATCAAAATGGGCCTACTTCAAAATTATGCTCCTTTATAAGAAATAAAGCGCAATTGAAATTTCTTGTTTTGGATTTTAATATCATAATTGTACAGATTAGGTGATGTATTACCTTAAAGGAGACCTGCAAGTAGGTTGAAAAGTACGTTGGTTATATCAATTAAAATTGACGAGTAAAGATTCATTGACATCTGAATCCATTTTTATTTATATTGGACGTATGACCAGAATAAAACACATTCTCTCATTAAGTTGTAGTCTTATATATTTTTATAAAAATAAATAAATGTTCAGTGATACACATCGAAATAGAAAACATAAAAACTAAAGCGTTAATAGACAGTGGAAGCAAAGTAACTTGCGCCTCAGAAACTTTTTTTAAAAATTATTGTGAAAATTTCAAAAAATGCGAATTATTACGAATTATTATTAATTAGGAACCAGTATCGTAGGAGCTACTGGAGCGAAGCCTGTAAAGTTAAAGCATCAGATTTATGCGAATTTGAAAATGGGAAATTGGAATAGAGCTTACGTATTTTTAATAGTTCCTAAACTGAACAAGAAATGCATAATTTAGGTTGATTTATTAAAAAGCCTAAGAAGTAAAATTGATTTTGAAAATAATACGATGAAATTTAAAGATGAAGAAAAAACTATAAAGATTGAATTTATAGACGAGAGTCCAAAAAGAATACATTTGATATTTGATTCCGAAAATTCTCAAAAAGAGAAATATTTGAGTTGTTTAGGAAGGTATTTAGCTGCAGAAGAAATTTATCCAAATGTCATTAAAGAATTAAACCATGTTAAAACTTACGATGATGCCCAAAATTCATTCGCATTGACTGATGGTGAGATTAACGCGAAAGTAGCCTAGTGCACACTATTGGATTTGAACGAAAAAGAGAGCTTTTACAAGTTGATCCAACGATATAAAAATATATTTTGAATAAACCCGGGTAGTATTTCTGTATAAGAGCACGAATTAGAAATTAATCATAAAAAGCCATTCTTAATAAGAATGTAACCAGTACCAATTTTACTTAGAAACAAAATGAAAGATGAAATTGAAAAACTACTAGAATTAGGAATCATCCAAAGATCAGATAGTCCATATGTAAATCCATTGGTAATAATCGCAAAAAAAGCTCTAGTAAGGGCTCTAGATTTAGTTTTGAAGGGAATAGGAGATTTCGTAATCACGTTTATCGATGACATGCTATGTACTTCGCAAAACATCAATCAACATCTAAAACATCTAGAACTACTATTTAGACGCCTAGAGGATCACAATGTAACGGTCAATTTTGAAAAGTCTCAGTTTTTCCGTCCAGAATAAAAATCTCTGGGGCATATTCTAACGCCTTTGGGAATCAAACCCGACCCAAGTGAAATCCAAGTCATCCATGAATTCGCAAAACCTAGGAATTTAAAAGAACTGAGAGGATTTCCAGGGCTGATAAATAACTACACTAAGTTTACAAATGAACATGCGAAAGAAATAGTTCCACTACTGGAACTATTAAGAGGTGGAAGAGGTGGAAGAAACTGGATATGGAACTTAGAACAAGATGATGCGTTTAAAAGAGTAAAAGGATTGTTCTGTGAATTCGTGATTCTCACGTATCCGGACCTCAACAAGCCTTTCTACCTACAAACGGACGCCAGTGACGTAGCGTTAAGTGCAGTTTTCTATCAAACCAAAAAAATGAAAGAACATCTACCCATATCATTTGCAAGTTGAACATTAAAGGGGTCTGAATTATCATATTATACCACAGAAAAGGAATTGCTGGCAATTGTATGGGAACTTATGAAGTTCAAATCCTATGTCTTAGGGGCAAAATTAATCATCCGCACGCACAATAAAACACTGATATTTCTCAAAACGTGTAAACTGGTCAGTGGAAGACTCACAAAGTGGATTATGGCTATACAAAATTATCGGTTTGAAATAGAGTACTGTGAAGGTAAAAGCAACACAGTTGCGGATGTTTTAAGCAGAAAGCCGTCACTAGAATATCTCTTTGATTTGAATGAAGGCAAAATTTTCTTGTAGGCACTAGCAAAGAGTCCCTCATCAGAGCTGCGAGAGCGATTGAAAAGCTTCTTGAACGAACAAAAACAAGACCCTATTCTACAAAAGAGATTTCAAGAAATCCAAAAAAACAAAACGAAAAAATTCGAAATATGCAACAAACTAATTTACTTAGTAACAAAAAGCGTAAAGGAATTATGCATAACAAAAAGTAATATTGGCAATATAATCGATGAATGTCACGAATTAAATGGCCACATAGGAGCACAAAGGGCATTTAGAATGCTAAATGAGTACTTTCACTACCTTCACTTTGCCAAGATAATCAAATAATAGTTTATGAAAGAAAAAGAAAAATGACGCAGGAAAACATTATCCGAAAGGGTAAAAGAAGAGCTGAGGAATGTATCACTCTCAGGATCTAAGAAGATACATCCAAAGATAAGAAGAGGAAAACTGTGTGAACCCTCAATAACCCTTAGAAATTTAGTGAAGTAACCTAGATTAAAAAATAAGAATAAGTACGTAACTAGGAATAGTAAATGAGATTGTAAAAACTGTAAAATTAGAGCTTAGAAAAATAAGAATAACGGTACCTATCATAAATGCACCCAAAAATATTTATTAAGTTTGTAACAAAAAAAAGAAATGGCAAATAAAAAAATAAAATAAAAATAAAGTAAATGAAAAAAGCATTAGTCAAAACAAAAGAAAAAAAGTTAAAAAAAAAACAAATTCGAAAAGAAGAAAAAAATATATCATTAGACAGTTAAGGAATCGAAAAGAATTAGAAACTATAAGAAAGAAAAGAAATAGAACAATTAGAGAAAAGAAAAACTCTATAAGATAAGAATAAAATTTAGGTATAAGAAGAGTGATTGGAAGACTTATAGGGAAAACAAATGTACTAAGAAAGCGAAAATAAGATAAGAGCAACCGAAACCAATGTCACCAAATGTAAGGTATATAAATGGAAATCGAATCGCAACATCAAAAACAGGTAAATAAAAGTGACTAACTTAGAATGAAAATACGAACCAACTCTATATAATTTTTAACCCCATGTCATAGTTAAAGTATTAATTGAAAATAAATTAAATAAAAACGTTGGACTAGAAGAAAACTAAAACCAAATTACAATAAATATTAAACTAATAAGCCAATAAAACAAAATTACTAAAGCAGAAAAATAAAAATAAGAACTCCCGTAAATACAGTATCAAACAAGTGGGTTTCTTTTTCTGTTCTAGAATAATAAAAACAAAACAAAAATGGCACCACCAGCGGTTAAAGTAATGAGGGACGTAGGATGTCAGGCATGTGAAAGGATGCTAAAAGGTAACCTAGCTAAATTAAATATTAAACAAAGCAACGAAGGCATCTCCAACACCATTATACACAACCGTACCAACATCAGAAAGCCACGGATAAAGACAAAACGACAAATTATGCAAACCCCTCGATTTGGATTGGGAAAAAACCCAGGGTATATCTAAAAAAAAGAAGAATAAGGTCCAACCATCATAAACATCGAAACTAAAAATCTGACCAGGGAGGAAATTGCTCAAATAAAATCTAACGCAGATTCGCATCATGAAAAATGGGTTCAGGAGATGCTGGAAAAAATTAAAAGATCCGTGAAAGAGTTGAGCGATACATTAAAAGCAGCAAATAGGCGACGATATCACCCCAACTTAAAAACAAAAAAAAGCCAACTCCGAAGAGGAACAAAATAACAAAAAAGAAAACGCACCAAGCGAAGAAGAAAAACTGCTATGGGGAGACAAATTAATGGAATATTTTACCCTTTTATATTTTTTAAAGAACTAAATAACAAGTACGACGTGAACGAATTTGAGAAAGATTAAAACAATAACGTCAACAACAGAAATACACAATAAACAAAATTTGTATCCATTCGTTTAGGGGGGGGGGGGCATAGATAACCCACATAATTTTCCAAATTTTTTTTTATTATAAGAAACCACCATAACCTTTTCACACTCTCAGTTAAGTCAATCAATAAGCTTCATTTTTGAAATTTTCCATCCTAACAACTCCTAAATGAAATCATTTAAAAATTTTCCATCCTAACGACTCTTAAATTAAGTCCCACCCAAAACCATTTAACACCTTACTTATAACCTTTATAGCTCAAAAATTCAATTTTAAATCTCCTATTTTTCAATAAATAAAATTTGTACGTCACTGAGGGACCTCTGTAAATTCCCCTTGTGAAAGAATTATATAAGTCACACAGATAGCTGTTCGAAACAGGTGCCGTTGCGTGCGCAACCACTCGAAAAGTGGGGACCTAGAAGTCCGCGAGTACGGGACCGCAATCATCACCGAATCACGACGAGGAAGTTAGTCGGCGCTAATCATTCTAAGCAAGGACATGCTTAGCGTCCGTTTCCATCTTTAATTCTGGGAGTATGTAGATCTACTAGGTTCTCCAGCGATCAAAGACATGTTTTCAGGTAGGCACACGTACGGCAGCAGGAAGGATTGCGAGATATATTTAATGGATCCAGAAATTTAATTGAAAAAAATAAAACGAGTTGGATCACTAAAGGAAGTAAAGAGTGTTGAAAATTTTTCGTTAAGTGCTTGTGATTTTTCATATGATCTATCAGGGTGCGCACTTTTTCCTTCCTTTTCAACCTTTTTTCTTGGGGGTTTACAAAGGCCGGCACAGTTGGCTCAGAAAGAACACACTCGGCTGAAAGGAACGTGGTTGCGCGGTATTTCGGTACGTGGATTTGTGATGCGTTCTTGGTTTGCCCAGCGATCTCATTGGATTTTCAACCCGTTCTTACACGGGGTTTATTCAGTGACTTCGTGGTGAATGTGAATAACACCAGATCGCATATCCATGAACAATTAATCAATGATCTATCATGGATTAATTAAAATTGTGATCGGCAAAAAAATTTTATGAGACTAAGGGACTGAGAAAATCACCAAACTAGACTTTAAAATTTTCTATTCAATCAGTACCGAGCATTAAAAGCTAGAAGTGTATATTAAATACAAAGATAAAATTTTAACTAAAATTATAAATGATAGGAAAGAAGAACGAAGTCCCGTCGGGAAATATGGCACTTTAATTTGCACGAGACTGAGTCCTACTTAAGATTCTTATATTGTATTAAAGCGCAACCCTTTCTCCCTGGAGGAAAAAAATTAGGAATTGGCTCGGCAATAAAAGGAAAACAGCACCCCATTAACCAGAGTAAGGGAAGGTCGATAGGAAACTCCCCAATTTGAACGCGAAAATCGCAAAAATCAAAGCATTTCAAATGATAGCTCAATTAAAATAACGCGAGGTCAGTGGATCATAATCGATAAGTAATGAAAAGTGACCCGCAATTTGATCCTCGCTTCTGGAAGTCCCATTCCTTCATAGAAGCTAAGAAAACTTTCAGAGTTATTTATGAGATGAAAACTTTAAAAATCAATGCAAGAATAGACACTGGATTTAGGGACAATCACTTATCTAAAGAATTTCTGTTAAATAATTACTTCAAAATAAAAGGGCTTAAAGGAGAGAAAAGTGAAATTTATTTTAACGTAGATTGGGAACCAATATTTGTGAACAAAGTTTTTTCCTTTTAATCGTTAATAACAAACATTTACGTTTCAGGTTTAGAGTCCCTTCAGGAGCGGTACCGACGTGCATACTCGCTACCGATTTCCTCACTAGGGCACAGTAAATCGTGAAAAAAAATCCAAATTTTCATATATAAAGTCCACGAAAGGAGAATTTTGATACATGAATATTCAAAGTAGGAAGTAAATTCATTTAATCTTGAACAAAATTCGTCCTTAAATCCAGACGCTATGAAAGATAATACAAAATCTATTCAAATCAATGTCTTAAACCAAAGAATAATGTTACAACGCCTATCTTCTTCTATTCGTTAGGTAATACAAAATCTTGTGTTTCTTTTTCAATCCCTTTCTTCTTATCTCATTGAATCTTTTTCTATCTTTTCTAAAATCTAAGATAGCCTTATCTTCTTGAATCCCATTATTTCTATTTAAATGAATCCTCCTTTTATCCACCCCTAGCCTTTTCTATCCATTGGGCGATAAAAAATTTCATTTATGTTTCTTATTCCCTATTTTCCCATCCAAGTGAATCCGTTTCTATCTTTTTAGCAATATAAGATAGCCCTATCTTCGTAAATCTTAGTCTTTCTATCTAAATAAATCCACAGCTTATCCACCTCTATTCTTTTCCATCAGTTGGGCAATCTTAAATTTCGTCTATCTTTTTTAATACCTATTTTCCTGTGAACTTCGACTGCAAAGTCGTAAAGCTAGGGTATTTTGCTGTAAGTTATATAAATCCTTGCTGGTTTAATACTATTTTTCAGGATTTTGAAATCCGAAATATATATTATTTTCGGTACGGATAAGAATACTACATTTGTGAGTGGATTCAAATGGTTATAAATTAAAACAATATATCGTTAATAGTGAATAGTCTGGGATAGATGAAGATAGGCATTTGTGAACAACAAAGATAGAAAAAGATAGGCCCATGTGACCACAAGGGTTAAAGTCAGTGATGGAGAAAGATAGGCGGTTTTGAATACCATGGATAGAAAAATATAGACAGTTGCGACAGCAAAGTATAGAGTCAGGGACACAAAGAGATAGATCTAAGCACACGCGACGGATGGAACGTGGAAAGAAAAATATAGAGTTGGTGGAATGCAAAATGTACATTCAGGAAGGATTCAATATCTCTATCTTTTTCTATCGAAACGTTTCTATCTTTTTGAATCTTTTTACTTCCAGCAGGGAAGACATCTACACTGAGCAGATTTTGTTGTTGTCAACATGCAAAATAGAAATCGTTAAGAAGATTTAGAGGAATAACAACCTACATTTAAAAAACTTGTAGATAGAAGTATACACTGTAAAAAGTACGTTCTTAAATTCCACTTTGTAGTGTAAATTTACACATGTGAAATGTCACTTTAGATGCATTAAAATTACAGGGTAGATAGCAAATTTCCACATGTTGTGTAGAATTCCGTCTGTTACAGGTTTAATTTTATGACTTTGCATGAATTGATACGTCGTGTTGAAAATCACTACGTTCAGAGTGTGTTAAAAAAGACTCACGCTGTAAAAAGTGAAATTCCCTAGACTGGTAAAATTACAGATTGCGCATAAATTTCAATTTTCGAAAAAAAATGTCTCCACTTTATAGTCATTTTATATTCGTCCATATAACATTCCACATTTGTCCAATTTTTGCGATAGACAGGGGCGTAGAGAGAGGGGAGTATGGGGGTGCGACCCCCCCCTCCCAAAATTTTGAAAGTCGGCAATTCTAGGATATTTAATTAATAAACTCGAGCAATGTACGTACGTACGTGCAAGGAAAAGTGAATTTGGATTTTTATGCCAATATATTTCCTTGTTTCAAAAATACGGAATTTTATTGGAAATATGTCACTCGGTATTTTCAAAGATTTTATTTTTCAAAAATGCTAATTAATTCATGGCTTTTGATTTAAATAGAACAAAATTATTATTTGTATCTTGTGAAAATGTAAAGATATAACTCGACAAATGGACGGCCTTTTTTAATTGAAATATCGAAAATATATTCAGATCGAAGACGTTAAATTGACTGTTTTGTGGAATTAATCATTTTCAGGGGCTCATTTAATCACCCATTTATTTTGTGAAATCAATCATTTTCTAGGCTCATTTAATTACCAAATTATTTCTTAATTTTTATATTTGAAATAAGCGTCGAAACATTTTTTAAGCTGAAATTTAATTAATCTATATCAATTAAAACTATCTTTCTCGGTTCGCAAACATTTTTCACAGTCAATAAAATAATAAATTTGAACTTTAAGATTAAGAATTTTTTCATTTAAAGTAATAAATAAACAAACTGAAAATGGAGGCATTCAAATTGGAACTCTGAAGTTTTAAAATTTTTCAACTGACATTTTAAAATTGTTAATTAAAATACTTTGTAATCGAATGCTCAAAAATCTACAGACATAAAATTGAAAGTAGAAACACTTTCCCATTAAACAAGTTTAAATGAAATGGGGATAATCTGCAACTTTAGAATTTTCAATTTTTATAAATTATAGAGTTCAAAAATTTAAATTCAATTCCAAAAATATAAATCCACGTTATCATTTTCAATGATTTAAATTCAAGAACAAATCAATGAACCTTAAAAAGCTCTACATTTTTATTTACTAATCTTGAGAAATCTAGAAGTTGTCTTAATTGTTTCCTATTTAAAATTATTTTTGAAGTATTTTTAGAACTGCGATATATTTTAATAAGTAATAAATGGTAAAAAATCTATGTTTTTTATCAAAAATGTTCCACTTCAAACGGTTTCAATTTTTAATTGTTTATGACTTCAAATATGCATTTTGAAATTCTTTAAATTAAAAATATCAGCTTAAAGTGAATGGTATCATAATAGAAAAAGATAAAAATTCAAATCATTATTTTAAAAGTTGTTAAAATCGAACTTATACAGATTTTCTTCTAACGATTTGTAAATTTCCCGGTCAAAAAATGAATTCTGCAAAATAGACTGCTTTGAGGCACCGGATTTCACTTCGTCTAAAAACTTATATGCCTCTTCGAAAGATAAGCGCTTCCTCTTAATTTCCTTCGACATTTTCGTAATGCCTGATTACACCTGGTTACGCATTACATGACCTAGACACTGATTGGCTGGAAACGAACTGAAGCGATTTTCCTGCGAATTTTTCGCTACTGACTGAAGATGACTGAAGCAGACGACAGGATTAACCGCCGATGATACTGTCTGATTTTGTCATACACTCCTGCGTTGTTGTGGAGTTGCTCCGCTGACCAACAGCGTCACTCTCTCGCCCCCTTGGACCACCTTGTCATTTATAATGGCAAGTTTTCCTACGGGGTTCCAGTGTATAATTCTATGGTTCGATCCCCACCTAAAAAAGTAAGCTCCTCTGTTTCCGTGAATGATATTTTAATTTTTCGAATGAAAAATAGTTAAATTAAACCACAAAATATGAATTTTGAAGCAAAATAGTTCATCAATTTTGACCTACAGCACATTTATTTTGACGCAAGCAGTCGTATTTGAAACAAATAAAGATTCAATACAAAAAATAGAAAAATTATGAATGTCTATGATCAGTCGGCAAAAAATCTTTTAAGCCTTATTACTCGGCAAGAAAAAATCGCAGAAAGTTAAGGTAAAGACAGAAACATGTCTTCTCAATGACAGAAAATGTCTGACAAAACAGGAGAAATTACCCTCAACTTTCACTACGTTAACTTTTTAATTCCTCCGCACATTCAACAAATTTTACCAAAAATTTGAAAAAATTGATGAACATTCTGTAACAAGTATCTAACAAATGGAAATTTGTTATACTTTAATGTAATGATTATTTTGATTACTAGAGTTAAAATCGCGAACAATAAATATCTCGGCTGTGGATACAGAATTTAAGTTGAACTCTAGCTTAAAAGAAGATTGAAAAACGTTCGCTCAGTGCAGCTTCGACAGTTTATATTGTTTAAACTTCTATTTGAAAAAATGATAAAACCTCAATAAAAAGTAAATCTTCGACTTTTTGTGATTGATGTGATTGATCATGAAAAATAATGAAATATGACTAAGAGTAGAACTTCTTTTTTACCATATTTAGTCATTTCTTAAACAATTTTCTGTTCGCAACATCATGAAAATATATAATTGTATGTTGAAATAATTTTCAATTGTTCCAACAATCATCATTTGTCTAAAAAATTTCGTTCTTAATTCAAATAGTGAAAAGTTTTTATCCATCGGCATAAATTACAAAAATTTGAAGAATACTCAGAGTAAAACTTGTTGTTTAACATATTTTGTCATTTATAAACAATTTTTTTTGTTTAAACAATTTCTTCTTCCTAAAATCATGAAAACGTAGTATTGTATTGTATACTATTATATTATTATATCTACGAGTTTTCCAGTATTGAAACTCATTTGGATTGTAATTATTCCTACGATTTAGATTCAGTCAGTTTGCGAACTTTATTGATCACTTTCGGTGAAAACACGAATGCGAGTGATTGATTATAATTATACATTTTGTGCAACATAGGCTTGCGTAATTATAAATATATTTTTAATATGATCTTAATGATTTAAGTATTTCAGGTTAGGTAGATATTTTGGAGAAATTTTTCATTTTACGTTGTTCAATTTTACGTCAGATATTAAATTTCAGTTCCGTTAAGAATTTTACACTTTTGTTCAATTTGAGACATTTTTACACGAATTTCACGCCGCTGCGCGTGAGTCTACTATTTACATACGTTTAGAGTACTAAAATTCCACAGCCTTTTTTACAGTGTATGATCAACGAATGTAAATGTCCATGGCCAGAATATTCTCAAATTCTCAAATCTGCTGGAATGAACCACGAGCATCCTATGGCGTTTTTAAATGATTTTGGACAATAAGTAAGAGCTATGGAAGTTAGAATGTATGCAAATGAGTGATGATCTCATATCATTTAAAATTAAATTTATTTTTAACAAATTAGAATGATGATATCGGATGTAATATCAGAAAAGACTTGCAATATGAATTGCATGATCAGGCAAAACTTAATAGAAGTAAATATGCTATGAAAAAGGCCGAAAAAATCAATAACTAAGAACAATATTCACGGCGTAATAGTTCAGTTTATGATGAAAATAATTACGAGAAAGAGTATAATAATCGACGCAATAGCGGATACAATTTTAAAGGAAACAATAGATATAACAATCATAGTTATTTACGCGAATATCAATACAAAAACATTTTTTTGTTTGATCAGAATAAATCAAATCTTGATCGATATGATAATCAAAATCAAAGTAATTATATCCGGGGACGATGTGAAGATAAAAACTATGGGTTTAAAAATCGATAAACCCGTGGTGCTTTTAACAAGAATAGTCGTGAGCATCATGGTTATGAGTATAAAAATTGTCAACATCGAACTATAAATAATCAGGAGTCAAATTATGATGCGTTCGCTGATCGATCTAGTAATTATCAAAATAATAACGGTCAAGTCTTAGACGTTTCGAACTTCCTTACCTACTTCTCTATCTCCTCGTCATTCAGCTCCTCTCCATCTACCTCCCTCGTTCTTCTAATCCCCTCATATATCTTCCGTGCATCTGAGCCGTCGAATGAATCTTTAAAAAAATTCCCAATTCCTCACTCCCTATCTTCTCAGTTATCCTCATCCTAAGTTTCCTAAACCCATTAATAAGCCTTCATACGTCCTATGCTATCTTAATACTTCTCAACTCCTCTTCTAGATTTTGCTCCTTTACCTGCTCTTTCTTCTTACACATCAACCTTAACTTCTCCCCCATTTCTACGTACTGCTCCTTTTCCGCAGTTTCTTCTTTACACTTTCAGTATTTCCTATTTCCCTTTCTTTTCATCTTTTTACATTTTGTATCCCGTCAGGTTTTCACCACTCTTTTCTTCTTCTTTATGAATACTTTCTTTTGCACACACCCTTTCACTTTCTCTTTTAGATCCTCCAATATATCTTCCACCTACTCTCGCATTAAAGTCCCTCCTCAGTACCACCATACCCCCCCCCCCTCCCTATCTCCTAGTAAGCCTTTCACCCTTTCTAATTCGCAGGATATGATCCTAACATATGAGCCATGTACCCGCTACTTCTGCAAATTGTAAACGGCTTACAAACTGGAACTATCTTCTGACCTGAATAGGACTTTCTTTGAAATTCATTGTTTGAACTTTTTTGTCGGCGTGCATACGTTCGATCACAGATTAAAAATAAATGTTCATGAGCCTCAAACAGAGTCTTAGCAATTTTAGTTGTGTGGTCTTTTATAAGGTCATCTCTGATGGGAGCTTTTATTTCAAAGCGATAAGCCAACACATTTTCTTCAAGTGATTTGCTTACTGCTGTTGAATATTCAAAAACAAGCTGTTTGTATTTTAATTGAAGAATAGAAGCCAACATATTATTTTAATTACCTAAGAGAAGTTTAAAAAGGAACACGACGAGCGCTTGAGTGACTTTACGGGGCTTCCTACTTCGCATTAAAGACAAGATGTCTTAATCGTATAATATTCTCCCATATTAAGCCTGTAAAGACAAGAAGCTGTTTTTCGGAATGACTAAAATCTCCAATTTTATTATAAAGTGTAAAATCACATTCAATAATGGAAAGAATCTGCATTATTTTCATCAACTGTTCGTGTTCGTATTCATCATTGAGTTTGTTCTTTTTATATTGATAAAGTCGACATAAGCCAAAAAAATAATTGTGAAAAACGATTGTTCGTTGAAGCGTATCACTGGAAGTCTTTGCTTCATCTTCAGTTCGAATTTCCTTACTTCGACTAGATACTTTACTGCAGAACTTATTACACCCAGCGCACTTGAGGTTCTTTAATGAATGCAACATTTTCCACTATGTCGAGTCGGATGATTTATAGAAAAGATTCAACCAAGTAACCGCACAGGCAACGTTAAATTGCATTAACAGATCAACGAATGAAAATAAGTGTCTGTTACCGACGGAAACAGAGTCAACAGAGAAATACGAAGATCGAAGAATGCAATAAATGAACTGACAGAATAACTCTTCCAAAAACAAACTGACTTGATGCTAAAGACTTTCGTCATACTATAGGAAACAACTGACCTACACGCGGTACTAGATTGTCATTCTGTTCCGAGAATATGGCGCTCACTATTTCTGCGATCTTTATTTGGTTTTTCGTCTATCTGTTCGTTTCTTATGTTCATTTGTTTTTGAGATGGTGGCCACTGAGCTGTAGTAGCCGCTAGCTATACATACTCACTTTGTGGTATGAACCACACAGAGTACGCTCAAGGTTTTAGATTTTTAGATTCTCATCAGAGAAAGTATTAGATTTGTGTAAAATTTGACCCCCCCCCCCCGTTTTTGTCAAATGTCCACGTTTTAAGACCCCCTAAATCCAAAAAACCGGTTTTCACGAATGTGTCTGTCTGTATGTTTGCTTGTCGGTCTGTCTGTATGTATGTCTGTCTGTGAACACGATAACTTTTAAAAAAATAAATCTATTAGATTGACCTTTGGCACACTTGTTAAGTATCCTAAACTTAAGGTAAAGTTTGGTAGCCTGCCTTTTTGGATAAAAATTCAAAAAGAAGCCACATTTTGAATATTTTTGAGACCACTTTTTTCAAAACTCAAAAATTCTCTGTGCAGTTATTTATATTATTTAAAATTGCGAACAATTTATCCTAATTACTTATTTCATAAAATCCAAAATTACCGGGGTTATAGTATTTACAAAATTCCACAAAACACAAGAAAATGAACATTTTAAACCAAATAAGGCACGTTATAAAAAAAATTAGGAGAAACATTGTTGCTTTTTGAATGCCCTACAAGATTATCATAATAACTTTTTGAATTTTGTTTATAAATCCAAAATTCAAATTTTGACAGCATACAAAATAATTGAAAATTCGAAAAATTACATTTTTCGGCCAAAATGTGTAAAATACGGTAAAAGATGAGTATAAAAAATTGTGCATTTGAAAAAGATCTACAAATTTGTTACCAACCACTTTTTGATAGGATGCGTAGTTTTGCCTTTAAAACCATCATTAACAGTAAAAAAAATCTGCCCGCTGCGTGGGCACATTCATATCACAACTTTTGTCTTTCAATTTTTCGTTAGTCTCATATGCAGGGTTTCAAAAAGTTTAACTTTCCATGTTTTTGATGCTATTTTTTCACGATCAAAACTAAAAACAGAACCGTCAAAAAATTATTCATGACAAATCATTTTTATATACTCATCAGGGAAAGTATTAGATTTGTGTAAAATTTAACCAACCTAGTTTTTGTCAAAATGTCCACGTATTAAGACACCCTGAATCCGAAAAACAGGTTTTTACGAAAGTGTCTGTATGTATGTCTGTCTATATCTGTATTTATGTCTGCCTGTAAACACGATTACATTTCAAACAATTAATCTATTAGATTGGCCTTTTGTACACTCTTTTAGTGTCCTAACCTGAATGCCAAGTTCGTTAGTCAAACATTTTCGATAAAAATACTAAAAGTGAGCCCATTTTGAAAATTTTTGACTAACCATTTTTTCACAATTCAAAACGCTCTGTACAGTTGTTCAAAGTACTTGAAAAGAAAAATGTTACTTTCCGATAGCCCTACAAGATTATCGTATCAACTTTTTGAATTTTTTCGAAAACTTGAAAATTCAAATTTTGACCGCACAAAAACTAATCAAAAATCAAAAATCTCATTTTGCGATCAAGTTATGCAAGATAGAAGAAGACGATAAGACAAACATTATGCAGCCAAAAATATCAACGAATTTTTTATCAATCACTTCTGATAGGACACGTAGTTTTTGTTTTATTTATAAACAAAAAAAACATTTAAAATACTTTTTCCACCGAAAGTAGAGCAAACAAAATTTATTGATTTTTTTTGACATTCCCATCATAGAAGGTATTAGATCCATGTAAAATTTGACAACCGCTGTCCTCCCTCATCCAGTTTGTGTCAAATGTCCACGTTTTGAGACCCCCTGAATCCAAAAAGTAGGTTTTTATGAATGTTTCTGCCTGTCGCTCTGTTTTCATGTATTTATGCCTGTCTGTCTGTCAGCACGATAACTTTTGAAAAATAGTTCTATTAGATTGGCCTCTGGTACATTCTTTTAGTGTCCTAAACTAAAGGTTAAGTTCGTTAGCCAGCCATTTTGGATAAAAACTCAAAAAGTGAGCGCATTTTGAATATTTTTGAGACCACGTTTTTCAAAATTCAAGAATTCTCTGTACGGTTATTCGTGGTATTTTAAAAGTCGAACAATTTATACAAAATTGTTTTTCCATAAAATTTAAAATTATTAGAGTTATAGCATTTTAAAAATAAAAAAAAACACACACACGAAAATGAACCTCTTAAAACAAATAATGGACGATATTAAAAAATGGCAAGAAAATAAAAAGTTTGATTTCTAAATACCCTAGAAGATTATCATAACAACGGGTGGTCCTGAAGGAATTAACCCTCAAGTGTAGATGTGAAAACCGTGCCGAAGGCTGACTGGCACCTGGGTGAGGTGCAGTGATCCCAGATCTGAAACGAGACGTGGTCCAATACTAGGACACGTCTATGTCCGTGTGAATATGGTAGGAGACGATATAAATGTCTGGGTTGCGCGCGCAACCCATTTCTCCTCTTTTTAATTTGAAAACTCGAAGGTGCACGATTGCCGGTCGGAACACTTCGGCGGTTCTATTTATTTATTTATTTATATCTATTTATTTAATTTTAATGTCAAAAAGAAGAATTATCTACAAAAAGTTGAATTTCTTAAACAAAAAATATGAGTTTTAAATCAAAGAGTTAAAATTTCAACCAAATAGTTAAATTTTCAACCATAATTATAAAACCTTGTTAAAAAAAACTTATTTTTTTTACAAAGTAGTTCAACTCTTAGTGAAATAATAGACTTTTAAACCCAAGAAAATGTACAGTTCATATTTTAACCAAAAAATTGCATTTTTGACTAAAAATGATTCATTTTCAACCAAAAAGATTAAATTTCTACTAAACATGGTCAATTGAATTTTAAGAAATTTTTAAATTTTAAAGTCAAAAAGAGTATTATCTACAAAAAAGCTGAATTTTTAACCTAATTTAAAGGCAAATATTTGAAGTTTCAACTATAATTATGAATCCTTAATAAGAAAAAATTAATTTTTTTACCAAGTAGTTCAACTTTAAGTGAATAATCGAATTTCCCACCCAAAAATTATGATTTTAATTTTTAACAATATAGTTGACTTTACAACAAAACGACTTTGCAACCAAAAAATATTTAAGTTGATAATTAAACCGAAAAATGTAATTTTTAATCAAAAAGTATAAATTTTAACTTTTCAATCAAATAATTGAATTTTTATCCAAACGAGATGAATTCCAAAATCACCAATTTCTTAAATTTCTTTCAAATGCGGATCAAGATTTAAATAAGACTATTACAATATAAAATAA
>NC_046664.1:143367033-143382737 GCF_010883055.1 Belonocnema kinseyi | reverse complement strand
CTTCGAGTTTTCAAATTCAGAAGAGGAGAAATGGGTTGCGCGTGCAACCCAGGCATTTATATCGTCTCCTACCATATTCACACGGACACAGACGTGTCATAGTATTGGACCACGTCTCGCTTCAGAGCTGGGATCACTGGTGAGGTGTCTAGAACGGTGACTCTGGGATACAGGGCGAACTCTCAGAGTAAGCAGCCTTATCCTTGCATGCGGGGCTCTACAAGGATGGACGAACCCCTTTCCCTAGCTTCTCGTGGGAACAAAAATAACAACACCAAACATAGTTGTAGTAAATGCGGTTCAAAACAACAGAACGCGCAGGGATCCCGACAATGGGTCGGCTAACAATGGCGACCAATCTAGAGCTGGGAGAGCCAATGAAAATAGATTCAATGCGACGGATCGGCGGGATCTCGTGACCTTTGAGTGGACGGAGCGACTGAATCACGACTTTCTAGAGTGTTACGATGCGAGTGTGGCCCCTGAACGAGGTTACATGGCACGGCTGCATGCTCTGTGGTGCGAGAAGCACCCGGAGCTATCGCACTTTTCGCAGAAACTTCTGCGAAACCATGCTGAACTACTCCGAAAAAGAGGCTATGTAAGCGGAACGCCTACTCTACCACAGCTAGAGCAAGCCGGCAACAGAGAAAGAGAGGCGACACTAAGACCATCCGCGGGCAGGCATCCAATAGAGGAAGAGTAATGCTTTACGACCCGGAGAAACATCAACACCAAGGTTTCTCTCAAGCCTAAAGATCTAGCTGAAATGGATGACGAACTTCGTGGACATTTTCCCGGAGAATCCGACCTCTGGACTATCAATTATTGTGTGTATAATGCAGCGAGAGCTTTGGCCGATGCGAACCGTAAAAGAAAACCAACGGTTGATCATAAGACCAAAAGACGAATGCATCAACTTGCCATAAAGATAGGCTGGGCAAGAGAGTACGCGTCCCGCATTCAGTGTGTGATTGACTACATCACATCTGGCAGGAATTTTACCGCCAAGGTTCGAAAGTTCACGCGCGAAATCCGGACCCGTTATCACACACTTAACAAGTCAAAGCTGCTGACCATGAGGCACCATATTGTTGAGAGAATACAGATAGTATCTGACGTTAAGAGAAGTCTAGAGCGGAGGCAGAGGTGGGTCAGAGAAAATCAACAGTTTCTCTCTGACCCATCTCGAATCTTCCAAGACCCTCCAGTTACTGTCGAACACCCACCCAAACTAGAGGAGGTCGAAGTATTTTGGAGAGAAGTCTACGAAGTGCAGCATAGACTGGACGAAGACTCAGAAAATATAAATAGCTTCAAGGAGTTATGTGTTGCCATCATCAAACCTGGTAAAGAATGCCCACACATTACTACCGAGGAGGTGAGAAAGTATTAATAGAGATGAAGAACTATTCCGCACCGGGACCAGATTGTATCAAAACCTTCTGGTGGAGGAAGTCCTCTTCAACCCATCAGCATTTGGTTCGTATTTTCACCTCATATTTGAAGTTGGAAGAGCCGATTCCGGAGTGGTTGGTGGAAGGGCGCACAATACTCCTGCCGAAAATAGGCAACTTAGCTGACACGATGAATTACAGGCCAATAACTTGTTTGAACACAATCTATAAGATATTCACAGCTATCCTAAATGATAGGATTGTTCGGGCAATTGAACCTGTGTGGCAAGAAATGTGTGAACAACGAAGCTCAAAGAAAGGCATAGCCGGATGTCGGGAGAACATGCTCATCAATAGATGTGTCTGCAAAGATGCAGCATTCTACCAGCGTGACCAATCGATGGCCTGGATCGTCACCTTTCAGAGATGTATCTTTCAGGGCGACACTATGAGCCCACTCCTCTTTTGCTTTACATTATTGCCACTATTTCTGGCACTTCGCCATTCCGACGGGTACTTGTGCGGCAAACTTGCAGATCGAAATTACAAGATCATTCATGTATTTTACATGGACGATCTTAAGATCTGTGCTAAAAACAAAGAGCAACTACATCTAGCTCTAAGGATTGTCGAAAGATATACTAAGGAAATCGGAATGGAATTTGGGTTAGAAAAATGGGCCAAGGTTTATTTGAAGCAAGGAAAACTTAATGGAATCCCTGAAGAACCTGAGCTCGTTGATGGAAGCGCTATACGACACCTTTGCGCTGGAGAGACGTATACATACCTGGACGTGCCACAGAGCCGCATTCAGGATGTGACATCTATAAAGGATACTCTCCGAAGCAGATACAAACGTCTCATTCGACAGATTTGGTCTTCCGAACTGTCGGCGAGGAACAAAGTATCTGCAACGAACATGCTTGCCGTCCCGGTAGTACTCTATTCATTTGGAGTAGTTCCATGGACGAAGAACGATCTCAAATCCCTTGATATCGGGAGAAGAAAGTTTATGCACATGAACAAAAGTATGCATTTTAACTCTTCCGTTTCGCGACTGTACATCTAACGTCGTCAAGGTGGTCGCGAAATATTGAGTCTTGAATGTCTTCAAAACAGGATTATTCTGGGTACAGCACATATAGTTGCAAATGGAAGAGACCCTCGTCTTAAAATGGTCAGGAATCACGAAGAAGTGGACAAAGGAGAGTTTTTCTACAAAGCAGCGGAGGAGGCTGCTGAAACACTCGGATTTGACTTCATTATTAGGGGAGAGCAAAATGCATCAAATCTTATCTATCACGAGTACTTACTCCTGAAAGCCCGGATTAAGAAAGCACAAGAGGAAAACTTTCGTGAACAGCTCGTCGGTGAGAGGATGCACGGTATCTCCCACAGAAATGTGAAGGATCAGTCAATGTCTTCTGAGCTAACGTTTGCTTTCCTTAAATCGACCGGATTGAAATCTGGTACAGAGGGTTTCATTTTGGCATGCCAAGACGGTGTCATTTCCACCTTAACATACCGTCGCCACATTTTGAGCCAAGGCATTTCTGATGATAGCTGCAGGGCGTGACATGCACATCCCGAGCATTTAGCTCACATACTGTCTAGTTGTCCAACTCACGCGGGAACGACCTACACTCAAATGCACAATGCGGCACTAAGAGTGCTTTATTACCATCTCTGTCACTCTTACGGCTTTAACCTTAATATCGCTCCTCTAAATGCTCCTAGGGAAATCGAGTCAATTGTCGAGAATGGGAAGTGCCGCATATACTGGAACTTTATATTCTTGACAATTGTTTCTGTTGCTCACTCGAGGCTTGACATGGTTCTTCTTGACTTCGAGAAGCGAACCATGCTCGTTATCGAATTTTCGGCACCAGCTGACAAAACATCATAACCAAGGAGAATGAAAAGAAAGAGAGGTATCACCTTATAAGTGAGTTCCAACGATTGTACTCGGAATATTCTGTTAAACTAATTGTCCTTATTATCGTCGCTCTTGGAGGTGCCAAGCTTTTACTTCCTAATGGTCTAAAAAGCATCCCTGCTTTTCAACAATATGTTAAAACACTTGCGGGAAAAATGCAGAAGGCGGTAGTCCTTGGGTCGCTCCGTCTTCTTAGGGTGCACAAGGCTTTTGCTGGATCGTCATATTGATTCTTTTACAGACTGTTACCACCTATCTCACGGTCGTGAGACGTGGTTGTGGCTAAAATTTTACCGCGATTTCGCTGGGAGCGGGTACAATTTTCCAGATTAGCACCCGCTAATCACATGCGCAAAGCACAAGATACGTGATGAGAATGTGTTCGTTAAAGCGAGGTAAATAAATTATCGAGCGCGAGATGAATATACTATCGAGCGCGAAGCACGAGAACCAACAATTTGAATTTTGACGGTTCTACTTGCCAAAATTAGTTCAGAATTTTTTTAGAACATTTTACTACTGAGACCCCCATAACTACTTTTAACCCCCATAACTCTCATTAAAATTATTATTCCTCAGATATAATCTTTTGCGAAATTTATTATTACATCAATGTTAACTGATTGTAAAAATCTCAACCAGATCTGAGCGGGGGTAGCATTTACATGCTTATCCATCTATGCCCTTTGCTTTTTATTCTCAATTTACCTCTCATATATGGTATACAAAAATATAGAATTAAATCTAATCAATAACAACGGCACACAAAAAAGTGGTCTGTCCGGCAGACTACACTAACATATCTATCTGTTTTTGGGGTCGCTGAATTCGAAACCGGTGTTCAAATAACCAATTTGGCTAATATTTTATCGAAAATCGCAAAAATAGACGTAAAATCGGCGAATACAGCGATTTTTCTTGTATACTTTTGCAACAAAAAATTTTTCATTTCCGGTGATCTAAATCAGCATATCCTTTTGTTTTTGGGTCCCTGAATCCGAATCCGGGGTCAAAATAAGCCAGTTGGCTGATATTTGATCGAAAAATGCAAAAATAGAGGTAAAATTGACGAAAACAGCGGTTTTTCGTGCATATTTCAAGAATCTACGATATGGAGGAAACCTCTTCGGAAAGAGGAATGCTAATTTTGTATGACAAACCTGACAGGAATCAATAGAAAAAAGAAAAGTGCTATCGAATCTTCTGATGTACCTAGTGTCACTAAATCTGTTGAAAATAACGATGTTACAAAAAACTCAAAAAATTTGTCACTTGACAGACAGACGACTGAAGCAGAAGAAAATAAAGGTACTGATGAAGATTTCGATGTTGGTCGTGATGAAAGCGACATTTCAGATTATGATAATGACGAGGATGATGACGAAATCAGTGATGTTAATACAGAAGTGTACATACCAGACAATGAAAAGAATAAAGTTCCTAAGCTATTTACGTCTGAAGAATTGAATGATTTATCGCGAGATCTCGGTCTCCCTAAAGATGCTTCAGAGTATCTTGCTGCCGTTTTGAAAAAGAAGAACTTAGTAGTTTCTACAGAAATAGGGAAAAAGAGTTTAGACAGTTTTTTACTTCTGAAGAAAATGATCATGGAAAATTAGTCTACTGTAAAACCATTGAAAAGCAGTCTAAAAGCAGTGTTATTGCATAATACTAATATCTACGCTCCAATTCCAATCGCACATTCTACGGATCTGAAAGAGCATTACAGTAATTTAAAATTTGTCCTGGAAAAAATCAATTACTCAACTTATAAGTGGAAAATTTGCGGGGATCTCAAAATTCTTGGAGTCGTTTTAGGACAGCAATTAGGGTATACAAAAACACTTTGTTACTTGTGCTTATGGGACAGTCGAGATCGCGTTTGTTATTACAAAAAAAAAAAAAAGATGGCCAAAAAGAACATCGTTTGAGCAAGGGCAAAAAAATATAATGGAAGATCCTCTAGTTGACCCAAAAGAAGTTTTAATTCCACCCCTTCATATAAAGCTGGGTCTTATGAAACAGTTTGTCAAAGCACTTGAAAAGGCTGGCGATTGCTATGCGTATTTGGTAGATCAATTTCCAGAACTTTCCGAAGCAAAATTAAAAGAGGGGATGGACCGCGCATAAGAAAAATGTTGCAGGATCCAGAATTCATTACAAAAATGTCTCGCACCGAAAAAGATACCGGGCTTAGTTTTAAAAATGCTGTAAAAAACTTTTAAGGTCATAAGAAAAGTCCAGACTATCAAAATGTGGTTTCAGAAATGGTAACAAACTTTAGTAAACTAGGCTGCTTTATGAATTTGAAGCTACATTTTCTTCATTCGCATATAAATAAGTTTCCAGGCAACCTGGGAGACTCTAGTGAAGATCAAGGCGAACGATCCCACCAAGATATAAAAGAGATGGAGAGGCGATATCAGGGATGCTGGGATATCAACATGATGGCTGACTAATGTTGGAGTTTAAAACGAGATCAAGGTAATAAAGCACCCCAAAGAAAACAGAATTTACTACGTCCACGTCGTTGTTCCTGGGTAACGCTAAAAGTAAATAAAACTTATTTACAAAAAATCCTACTATTGGCATGCGAGGAGACTAACGCAAATCAAAAACCCCGAAACGTGAGACGCAAAGGGAATCTACAGGGAACGACAATTCCAGTCGAGGAAGGTAAAGTTTTAAAGGTTTTCGTCGATTTTATGTGTATCTTTGCATTTTTCGATCAAATATGAGCCAACTGGCTTATTTTGACCCCGGATTCGGATTCAGGGACCCAAAATCATAAGGATATGCTGATTTAGATCAACGGACATGAAAAATTTGTTTGTTGCAAAACTATACAATAAAAATCGCTGTATTCACCAATTTTACGTCTATTTGTGCGATTTTCAAAAAAGTATGAACCAAATTGGTTATTTGAGCCTCAGATTCGAATTCAGCGACCCAAAAGACATATAAATATGTTGGTTAAGTCAACTGGGAGACAAAACATATTTTTTTTGCAAAAATAAACCTAAAAAATCGCCGTTTTTGTCAATTTTACATCTATTTTTTGTTTTTCAGAAAAATGCAAGCCAACTTGGTTATTTGGGCAAATGCCACTTACTAGCTATTTCTGTTGGACGTCAGAGGTGTGACTTTGATTGTCACTCAAAGATTATTAAACTCAAACAAGGTTCGGAAACATCTGAGAAGCGCAACTTCTGAAAATAATTCATAACGATTTTATTTATTTTAGCAACATGCATATATATGTGGCCATAGACATGACCCTGCTTATGTTCTTAAGCTAATTTCAGGGTCACCTTAAAAAAAATAGAAAAAACCTTATTTGACGTCAGCAGTCGAAAGAGTGGAAAATTTTACGTTTGAAAATGTACAGATCATCGTTCAGGTGTGACCTTGAAGGTCACTCGAAGGTTATTTAAACTTAAACAACATTTGGAAACATCTGAAAAGCGCAGCTTCTGGAAATAATTCGTAACTATCCCTCTCGCTCTCTCTCTCTCTCTCACCCTCTCTCTTCATCTCCCTCCTTCTCCCACTTCCTCCCTCTCGCTCTGACAAGTGCATCAGCAGGGTCACATTGCAACTTTTATAAAGTTGAATTAAATTCAGCCTTTTCTCAGGAACAACGAAGTGAATGTAGTGAATTTAGTTCATCTGAAACCGCTTTATTATTGTGCGTTCTTTTGGCTTTTACAGTGCGACACTGGACACACAATTTTTTTCTTTGAAAAACACACTTTTGAGTTTTTGGGGAAGCACTTACTAAAAATCGAGTACGCTAAAATTTAAATAGATTATATAATGCACGTATTGCTACTACATTTATCTCCGAGACATTCAATTTTCCAAGGATACTATTTTGAAATCTTTTTTGAAAAAAAGTGATTTTAAATTTATTCCTTCTCTTTACAATAGGAAGTCCATACAACCTTCACACAAACTTTTTGTAGGAATATACATCTTCACAAAATTGTTCGTAAGTTCCAAATAGAAAACACTGAAAAAATAAACATAACTCTCCATTAACATCCGAATTTTATTTATCAAAATAGAACGTCTTAGTTAAAGAGAAAGAATATCGCTTCTCATGATGAGAGGTTGAGTTGCGGTGACGCGATCTTACCGGAAAATGGAAAAACTCTTTAGCAAATTTAGGAGTTGATCCAATTTATGCGGAAGTACACAAAATTAGTGGGAAACTTGTTTTGCATGATGGCCAATAGTATCAGATATTTAAAAAAATGTTTACAATTTTTATAAGCAAATTAATCAACAAAAGTTAAATTTCTAGTAAAAATGACATATATTCATATATTCATCATTATCAAATATACTTCTTTCTTTTTTTTAACAGAAAGGTCAATAAATATTTTGCGTATAGCTTTTTTGTGCGATTATTTGATTGCAGACAATTAGTCTTATTTGTTTAAACAATGTTAATGAATAAATGCATTTTGTCACTTTTCAGTAAAACGAATTCGTTTTTTTAATCAACTTCACATATGTTAAAAATACCTCTTGATATAATACTTGGTTATAAAAAAATATAATTTCTACTTGTTAAAACAAATTAAATAAAGAAATTCATTGCATTGCCATTTTTTAATATATAGATTTAGTTTTTTTTTTAGATAAATTTCTGATGTATTTCTTGTAGCTTTCTATAGTTATTTTTATTAATACGAAACAATTATTTCATTTAAAAAAATGTAATAACCAAATGAATAATTTGGCAATTTTTTAGTAAATAAATTTAGTTTCTTTAACAAAATAAATTAAATGTGTATAACCAATGGTCCTATACTGTGATATTTTTCTTTTAGACAACAATGTATAATTTTGAAACAAATTTAATAAATAAATTACTCTGATGCACTATTGTGTTTCTTTAAAATTTTCATCCACCCGCAATACAGTATGGATTCTTTCGATTAAGAAACTCTAGTTTTCAATAAGTGTTAAAAAATTGTGTCAAGTTATACGCATGAGCCTTGTGAATCAACAGCACTGGTCAGCTGCAAAATATATAAGAGAGGCGCCTCTATCGGCCCTGTTCGTGTCTTTTCTAATTCTCTTATAGTTCGTTATTCAAGGAGCTTCAGCTCTCGTTACGCCTCCATATTGTACACACGTTAAGAGTTGCTAATCGTCATAAAGCCTTTCACTGCTTGATTACATACATACTAAATTCCGAGATTGATAATTTGTACAATTAATAGTTTGAAAAGTTCGTTGAGAGTAGAATTTGATAGAATAAATACTTGTGATTTTGATAATGAATAAACGGTGTTTTATCGAAGATTCTTTCAAGGTTCCTCACTCTAGGTTGCTCTGTTAATTTAGATTGCATCAGGTTATGGGCCCAGCACTCTTTTACTGCACAGGGAGTGAGAGGTTTTGAGGAATCTTTTTTTTTCCTTCGAATTCACGGAAATTCTGCAAGTTTGTGACAAGTTAAAAAGTTCTTATGTTAAAAATTTTGTTTTCCGGTTTATGTATTTAAAGGAGAAATTTGAGAGTGTGCTCAAAGGAAGTGTGGAATTTTCTCGTGGAAACTCTAAAAGCTTTTTTGTTACTAGCAAGATGGTGGAAAAAGGTTCCCCATGGGGAGGGCCAGCAGGCAATCGAACTCCAAAGGGGCTCAGCTTAACCCTTATTGACCCAATTTGTTAGTTTTTTCCATCAACTTTAAGCGCGGACAAATTTTTTAATTATGCTAGAAAAAGATCTGAAAATGTATGGGCGGGTATTTTCAAGTGTGCTCTTTCAGAATCTGACCCCAAAATTTCGAAAAAAACCACCCCTTCCCAACCTAATTTTCAATTTAAAAAAAGAAACGTGATTTTTTTAGGTAATTTTTTTTATCGCGTTTTCGATGCGAAAGAGGTCTTGACAATAGCTGAGATCACAAAATCTGCAGCTCAAAATGGCCAAATAATAAATTTATATACATAGAAAACTCTATTTTCATCATTAAGGGGTTGTGCGAGCACTCCAAAAATAAGATATTTACGAAAAACCGCTATTTTCTGAATTTTTCTGAAAATAAAAAAATAAATTTTTGATAAACAAATAAAGAAAGGAATATAAAATAATAAAAAAAAAAAAGGGTTCTTTATAAACGTCTACAGAGATTTTTCGTAAATATGTTGCTTTAGGGGTGATCGTAGAACCCCTTAATGATGAAAAATGAATTTTCTGTGTTGATAACTTGATTATTTGGACATTTTGTGCAGCAGTTTTTGTAATTTCAGCTATTGTCAAGACCTCTTGCGCATCGGAAATGCGATTAAAAACAAAATTACCTTCAAAAATCACGTTTCTTTTTTAAATTGAAAAATAGGTTGGGAAGGGGTTGTTTTTTTTTTTTTAAATTTTCGGGTCAGATTCTGAAAGGGCACACTTGCAAATGCTTGCCAATACATTTCTAGATCTTTTCCAGCATAATTAACAAAGTTGTCCGTGCTTAAAGTTGACGGGCATAAACGGACAAACTGGGTCAATAAGGGTTTAGAGGTACGTGATCAACTGAAATATACGCTGAAAGACAGGGTGGCCAAGATGAAACCGGTAGGAAAAATGTCGCCGAGAGCATATGTGTGTGCTCAAAGGTGCGCAACGTGCTTTTTAGTTAGAAGGAACGAGAGAAAGAAGGTAAACTTTGGTCTCCCGCGCGTGCATGTCGGCAAATGCTCAGCTCGTATGATAAATGCTCGCGTTCATGTTTGTAAGTCCAACTCTTTATATGTCTCTGCATATATTTTATGCGTACAGGTGTATATGAAAATCCAAAATCTTTTGTTATCTATACAGCCTTAAACTCACTGACAATACTTTTCAAAACGATATTTTTTTTTTGCAACAATAAAAAGTTTTAAAAAATATAAGACGTATAACGCCTGCATTGACTGCTACTTACAGGAGAGGCGTTTGAAGTTTAGAAGCCAACAGCCGTTAAACGTCTTATATTTTTTTAACATTTTACCGTTGCAAAAAAACTATTGCGATTATTCCGTGGCCTTCCACAGGGAATTTTAACTCAGTTTGTAAGAAACAGCACACAATTAAATACAATCCTAAATTCGAAAAAGCCTCTGAATATGGGACAAGTTTGATCAAATAGTTGAACAGTACAATAGTTTCAATAGTGTGCCAAATCTAACTGAAATAAAGATTATAGATAAATTATTATATTACATTGTTGCAGAGAGACTTAATTCAACAATGCAAAAGAGTGTTAGAGGTTTAATTTACAACACGAGATTGCCATTAAATATGTGGTATCTAGCTCTTAAAGGAGCAGTGTTCATGTATAATTGAACACCTAATAGCTCGAATAATATAATTTCACCATTACTGAAGTTTAAACCCAATTTTGAAATAAATGTGGAACATTTAAGAAGATTTGGTTATATTGCTTATATAAGAAGACCAAGAAAAACTGGTCTCAAGTTTGATCAGGCAGAAATTAGAGTAATCTGAAATAGGATTGGTATAAACCTCTTGAAGAAGCAAACCAAGATGATTGATTGGTTTGTAAAGGTCGGCGGAAATGTTTAAAACCAGACTGAATCAACACCTTTGAAAAAGAAGGGAGCAGAACTCTAGATTAATGGTAAGTTGAAAAGCCTACATCCGAACGAAACGGAAGAAGCACCAAAGCGAAAAAAGGACGACCGAAAAAAAGCTTATATTGAAGAAGAGAAAGCAGAGGAAGGCCAGATTAAATCAAACCTCAACATGATGAAAGAAGAGGAAATCTGTGCGTTTGTAGCTGCTATCCAAAGCGAACCAAATGCTAACAAGAAGCTATGCAGACAACCAAAAGACAAAATTAGAAAGAAGCTATAGAGGACGAGCTGAATTCAATAAACAAAAATCAAGTATGGACGTTGGTAAATAGACCCACAATAAAATCAGATAAGGAAAAACCTAATATAGTCAACCCGAGGTGCGTTTTCAGAAAGGAAACTGTTTGAAGAATTTGAAATGGGCGACCTAGGAGAACCTAAAAGTTTCTTGGGAATTAAAATCTACAGAGGCTGAGCTACCGAACAATGACACTTTCACTTGAAAAGTACATCGACAAAATATTAAAAAGATATGGTTACGATAAGATGTATCCTCAGAGATCACCCATACTTACCAGACAAGTATTAAACCTCGAATCAAACATCTCGAAGCAACATGTCTCTAAGAGAAATACACCATATAGCGAAACAATAGGCCCATTACTCTATCTGGCAAACACACTTCAGCCAGACATTTCATATGCTATGAATGTGCTGAGCAGACATCAAATCAATCCCACCGATATCGAGTGGAACATGATCGAAAGAGTAGTGAGATATCTTATTTACACTAGAAAAGTTCGTATAAAATTAAAATTAAAGTTGGATGGATTAAGAGCTTTTTTAAGATGCAAGCTTTGCGGACTGTAACAACTGAATCATTACCTGTAGATTTGTGATACAGCTTTTCGGAGATGCTGTGGCATGGAACACTCACAAACATAACTAAGTGGCCTTATCTAGATGTTAAGCGGAATATGTGGCAACCAGTGAATCATGCAAAGAACTAGTAGATTTACACGTTACTGCTTCAGAAATGCTAATCCTGAATGTCTCAATGCTGCCCATGATATTTTTCGAAAAGTTTATTAGGAGTGTAGTTTGATAGAATAAATACTTGTGATTTTGATAATGAATAAATGGTGCTCTATTTAAAATACTCTGAAGGCTCCTCACTCTGGACTGCTCTGCAACTTTGTATTTCATCAAATTGTTAAAATGGTCTCTTAAGTTTTGGGATCTCATATCTGAAACCTCCAAAGTATTGATCATTTTATTATTTCTCGACCTACAGAAATCATTGAACGAGTGATAATTACGGGAACTGTAATGGTTTCCCATGTTGTGGGACACTAAGAAACAGATGATGATCAAATCGACGTTAACTCTGTTCTAGGTCGGATGAAAAACATTTCATTAATTTCTTGATTGAAGGTTGGAGAAACGTAAGAGCAGCAAATTTGTTTTTAAACTTTTTTTGTGCTTGCAACAATTTCTCGCATTTAGATTCTATTTACTGACATATATAGTTTTATTTGTAATTTGTTTATAATGTTATGTGACGCTAAGAAACAAAGGATGATAGCATATATGTTCCCTAGTTTCTGGATCTGAAGACGTTTTTTCGATTTGCTGATCATTATGGTTGTATCCCTCCTATTCTGTAATGCTGTATTGTCTCACATTTATTTTCGTATTTAGTTTGATTTTACTTGTTCAGTTTCGTTTTATTAATTTTATTTTAGTATTTATTTTTGTAGTTTTAGTTATTATTATTATTATTATTATTATTATTATTATTATTATTATTATTATTATTATTATTATTATTATTATTGCAGATATCGCTTCGACTTAAACTATCTCGATGTTTCATACCAACTTTTTTCCGAAAACGGAAAACTCCTTTTTACAAGGAAAATCAATTTCTGAAGCAAAATAAAGATTGGTTGGTTAATGAAATTTTAGGGTCAAAAACAGTCTGATCAGAACTTTGAAGAAGCAAGAGTTTTGAACAATCCGCGGAAAAGACAAATAATAGAAGGATTAGAAGTCTAAAAGAATGTGTTTCAGGAAATGATGTTGATGTGCTTGAAAAACTTTAATATTTAGGTAATACGGCTGCCCTCAATATTGATGTGGAAAAAATGCTAAGGTATTGCTCTCGTACATTAATACAAAATTAAGTCAAAATACGGATGTGATGGCACATCAGGATTTATTTTATACCAACACAAAGTTGAAATCCCGAATCTTTTAAATCAAGTCTTATCTTGTTGTCAATAGTTCCTCTTCGCCTTGAATACGCAGACGATTTATCATCCGAAACAATTGGTCAAAAACCTCGACCTTCTTCACCAAACTCTTTCCTGTCTATTCTGTTCCACTTTGAGGCACAGACCAATGATAAGATCTTGCTTGAACTGAAGAATATTAAAAGTCAAATTAAAGAATTAAAGCCAAGCACAGTAAAAGTAAATGGCAAAACTTACTACGCAGAGCATGGACTGATGTGTTCAATGATAGATAGAAAAGTGTGCCAGATCGTTACTTAAACTTCAGCTTTTTCTAACTGTACTGTGTGTGGAGCAAAACCGTCACAAATGAACCAGTTAGAAGCAGTACGAACAAGAAAAGAAAATTTATATGCATATCAATACGGGCTCCAGACTTTTCACGCGTAGATTTTCTTTATGGAGTTCGTACTTCACATTGCGTATAAGCTACCATTTCAACAGTGGGCGTGCAAAATGAAGTAGCAAAAAGCAATTCATTATGCCAAAAAACACCATATTCAAAACGAGTTGCACAATCACCTCGGCTTAATCGTAGGAAGCGTAAAGCAAGGTTATGGTTCTACAAATGATGAGAATACGACTAGAAAGTTCTTCGAGAACTTCGAAAAGGTGAGTGTTGGTTACAGATATTGCAAGGCATGGCATGCGGTCAATCTCTTGAATGCTTTCGCCAACATTGCATTGACATTGTAGTAATTTATGTAAAGAATTACAATTGGTATCATATGCCTGCGTCACTACACAAGGTCCTAATTCATGGTCCAAACATAATTGATTATTTAGTTATACCAGTAAGACAATTATCGGAGGAAGCTCTAGAATGAAGAAACAAGGATTTCAAAAAGATGAAGAGAAAATAACACCAGAAAGTTTTCTCTGAGTTCCGTAAACGAAGACATACTGCACTTCCTACTAGTTACTGCTGCTTCGTACTTGGGAAGTTACAGATGCGAGTTCCCAAAACATGAGAAACCATTGCTTCCAGAAGCTGAGGAACTTCTCTTTTAACTGTTTAACATCAAGATTTTTTAACCGAAAGAATTGATACTGAAGTGCAGGTGGATGAATATGTTATAGAAACACAATTTTATTTGAAAAAACATGAACGAACTGAGAGTTTTCTATACATTGTTTATAATTTCGAGTAATTTTTTTTAATTGTTGTGACAACAATAAACATGTCCTGCCGGATAATACATTATCATAATAAAGAGGCCCTGCTTAAAAATTGCAGTGTATTTCATAACAAATAACATGGTGTTTTCATTAAAAACCGGCCTCAGCGTAATTTATTTATTAAATTTGCTTAAAAATTATAAATTGTTGTTTAACAGCAAAATGTCATAGTAAAGGCCTGGAAAAAACTAAATCTATACGTTGAAAAATAGCAAAACAATTTGTTAAAAAAAATAGAAATTATTTTTTTATAACCAAGTATCATATCAAAAGCTATTTTTAACATAGCCGAAGTTGATTATAAAACCGAATTCCTTTTTTAGAAAAATGACAATATTATGCAGTTGCTAATTAATTTTGTTTAAAACAATAACACTAATTGTTTGAAATTAAAGAATCGCACAAACAGCTGTAAACAAAATATTCCTTGTCCTATATGTTAAAAAGCGAAACAAACCTATTTGAAAATATAACTTTTGAGGATTAATTACTTCTTTACAAAAGTTGTTAACAATGTTTGAAATATCTGATACTGCTGGACATAATTTAAGATAAGTTTTCTCTTGGATCTACGATATACTTTTGCATACATTGGATAAATTCCTACATGACAGCATCTTAACATTTTTTTGAAACGAATTTTCATTGTTAAATAAACAAAATTTAACAACTTTTTCAAAAATATGTCTCAACAACTTTGCTAGAAATTTCATAAGCTTTTTTAATAACCCTTTGTAAAATAATTGGAGTCTTTATGATATATTTTAAATGTATCTAAACTCTCTGTGAAATATTTGAAACCCTGAAAGATCTTTAAAATATTTGCGAGATTATTGGAATATCTGGCATATCATTGGAATCTTTGTGAAATCTTTTAAATAAATCTCGAATCACACACTCTTGATGTTGGTACAATAATATCACGTGTAAATTAGGTAGCGAACATACTCCCACTTCTACTAGGCAGTCTGATAAGTACCTGAAAATTCTAAGAGATGGCATTATTTGTCACTAATCTGAACCATTTTCGTCGAGCTTGATCCTTCAAATGACGCCTGTCAAAACTTCAGCCATTTATGTTTACACATTTACAAGTTACAGCACTGAGAAGCGAGTAACCTCCGAGTTTTTTTTAATATGGAAAAATCTGAGTTTCGAGTTTTGATCAAACACTACTATCTTCACAAGAAAACGATATCCGAGACCAAGGCATAAGTGGTTTACCGAGTTTCGTTGTGGTCGTACGAGCACAGTTGATGCTGAACGATCTGGGCGCCCAAAAGAGGTCACTACACCAGAAAATGTCGAAAAA
>NC_046664.1:143357582-143366933 GCF_010883055.1 Belonocnema kinseyi | reverse complement strand
TGGGATGCACATGGCATAATATTCGTGGACTATCTTGAAAAAGGTAAAACCATAACCGGAGCATACTATTCATGATTATTGGACCGATTGAAAATTGAAATCCCCGAAAAACGACCGCATTTGAAGAAGAAAAACCCGCTTTATCATCACGACAATGCGCCTGTTCATTCATGCTTAGTTGCACAAGCAAAATTGCATGAAATCGTCTTCGAATTGGTTCCTCAGTCACCGTATTCACCAGACCTGGCCCTCAGCGACTATTACTTGTTCCCTAACCTGAAGAAATGGCTCACCGGTAAGCGTTTTTACTCAAATGAGGAGCTCATAGCTGAAACTGAGGCGTATTTTGGATACCTTCCGATCGAGTACTTTTCGGACGGTATCAAAAAGTTAGAAAATCGTTGGACTCGCTGTATCGACCTAAAAGGAGAGTATGTTAAAAAATAAAATCGACTTTGGCCAAAAAAACGTCTCCGTGTTTCATTTTTCAGGGACTTATCAGATTGCCTAGTACATGTTTTAATACCAAAAAAAGAATGACCACGAGCTAACGAAAACCATTATTGAAGACTGAGCACTTGACGCGAATCTACTATGATTCATTGAATGTCGACTACCGAACGAATCAACCATCTTGCAAGTTCACAAGTTTGATTCAAAATAGAAAAATAAGAAACCTAGTATCTATCTTCCACGCCTGGACACGTGCCTGATTATCTTGGCCTCTTATTCCGTGATTTTATAAAGAAATGGTGCTTTTGAAAAAAGCAGTACTTTTGACCGGCGCGACGTTGGTACTGATTCCCAGCGATTTCTGGACGTCTTCCCCCTTGCTCAGGTGTGTCCGGGACTCTCCACACACGAGCCACAGTTCCTCTTGCTTCTTGGTTTACGTTTCGTCTTTGTCAAACTCCTCCGAGCCACCCTGTAGGGTCTAATGTTTGTCAGCCGATTCGCAAGGCCACGCGGGATTTATTCAATGAATGTTTCGTTTCCAAGAGCCTCGTGGTTTCATAATTATGAGTTTGATGACTTGCGTGGTTTATGGTGGCAGCAAAACTTAACCTCCAAAATGCGGTGACAGTTTACTTTTAGATTTTAGATTTTACATATATTGTACTGCTACTTGAGCATAATCCGCTCCTGCCATAAAATCCTTACTGTTCGCAGACACCTTATTAAAAGGTGATTCGGTGTCTTGCGATTATTAATTTATTGAACGCTTTGAAATTTTTTGTTAATTTTGTGCTTGTATTATATACCGCGTCACAGTACATACTGTTCAAGTTAATATTATAATTATATGCCCCTGTACCTACCTAGAAAAATAGGATCCGTCGCTTCTGCCTCAGAATCACCCCTGTTAGTTGTGTAAGTTCCAAGAAGTCATACTTTTAATACGATCTAAGAATTGCGAACCGCTTTGACTAATTTGTGATTTCTACATTATTGTGAATTATTCTTTGATGAAGTAAAATTATTTACTGCACAAAGTCTGCCATCTATACGTTCGTGAAATAAACTGAACTAAACTGAGTAAACATTTAAAGACGTATTATTTTTTTCACTCTCATGTTAAATATTGTGTCATATGGTGAAAGACTACGTAAAAGTCTACATCAATTTAGTGGAGGGGGGTAAGCGTCTATAAGAGGAGGCCAGTTCTTCTCTTTCTTCAGTTTGTTGTCATATGCCAAATTGTGAAGAAGAAAAGCAACAAGCGCTAAAAAGTCGTTTAAACGTATTCCTAAAGAACGTTTAACAGCTAAAACAAGTCATTCAAGTGCGCACCGATTTACAAATTCTAACAAGGAAATTTAAAAGTGTGAATCTTGAAGATAACAAGCAGCGAAGGAGATGAAAAAATGGATTTCCTAAAATTAAACAAAACCACTCGCAGTGAAGATTTTCTTCCAACAAAGAAGCTGACAGATCTAGAAGTTAACAAGGGATACGAAATAGCGGACGTTAAGGGAGCTAAAACAAAGTATGGAACGAGAACGCTTGTAATCATAGAAAACAAATTTTCCGTTTTTCTAACTCAAAGGATGGCCAAACTGTGTGAAGAGGATAAAAATCTGTTTATGCAAAAGAAGAAAGCCTGTGAAGATCAGCATCTTGAAATTGTGTATTTGGGTGAAAGCTTCAACTCCATTGAATTTGTGGAGAAAAATGTATAAGTGTGTACAGTTTTTCAATTATCGCTTAGTCTGTGAAACCTTAAGTGAGATATTCATCATGCCTCATACACCACGAAATCAAAGGTTACATGCGATTACATACAAAATGAATTCATCATTCACAAGAGAAGCGACAATGCATCGACTGTGGAAATTTCCATATACACATGGCTATATCTTTTGGAAATTATTTAGTAGCTTTGGAGCAAATTCAAGAAACGCAAAAATATTATCCATTTGTGCTGCAAGAAACAACGTTTGCTGTTCCCTAGGAAGTCAACCCTTGTATCGACCGTTATCTTCTGGAACAGAGTGTTATGCCGTTTCAACTTACAACGGAGGTCATCATTGAAACCATCACCGAAAGAGTCTGGCGTAAAGTGAAATCATCATCTGTGAAAAGTGTAAGATCTTATATACGAAAAAACTATATAAGTGTAAAGAGTAAGGCAATAAAAAAAACTTATATTTACTAATCGCATGCGATTTCAAAGTCTGTTTCTTGAAATGATTACTTTTTATAAGAAAAATATGAATAAATGTAATTTAAACCAAATTCGCCTTTATCATTTTCTAGATTAAGGGTAGGTAGATGTGAGAGTAAAAAAAATATATATGTTTGAAAATAATCAACTTTATTCAGAAAAAAACTTAAAATTAATACAAAAGATACTTACAAGCTAGACTTATCTATCCAACTATTGCGAGAGTCGTTGAAACCTAACCATTTTACAAACAGCTTATTTCCACGTTTTTTCAGTACCTTTTCCACATGATAAATGTCTGTATTTATAACTCTTCCCAGTTATTGTTCATAAAAACTGCCTGCAGTAGTTTTAACTTGATAATCCTTAGGCATATACGTCACTGGTGCGGTATACTTAACATGACTGATTGTAAATATTTCAGTTGTCCAATTCGGTGTGTGGCCTTTCTCAAAAACGTGCTTAAATTTACTTAAACGTACTTTGTCACCAACTTTATATTTGGCTTTCTCAACTGTTTGTTTCACATTATAATTTTTGTACACGTTCAACAACATATTTTCCTCATTTTGCTTAGTCACATCTTTAGGTTTCATTCTAATAGTCTGGTGTTTAGTATCGTTGTAAGATAAAATGAAATCTTTCAAAATATCTATTCACCCATAATTACCCTGTAAGCTGAATTGCATACGCATTTTATTCTTTAAAGCACGATGAAATAGCTCGCAAATTGATACTTTCAAATTACTAAATGCCGAGTACAGATTTACCTTATGTCGCCTTATAAGATTTTCAAAATGAATGTTGTAAAATTATTTCTCTCTATCAACATGTACATTTTTTCGTACGCGTTCTTTGTAAAGTATAGATTCCATAGATGCATCTACATCTTCACCCTTCTTGGATTTAGCTGGAATAGCCCAAGCAAATGTTGAAAATATATCAATTACAGGTAAGATTTACTTGTATCTTTTGTTTTATTTTTTTTCATATGGTTGCATTTCAACAAGACCCGCTTGCCAAGTCTCACCGATGCTACGGATATCGAAGTGTAGACATTGGTAGTTTCTTCTAGCAGGCCTATGTAGCTCCTTCACTAGTTGCAACTTTTCGTTATTCACTTTTGAGTGTGTTCAGCTTGGCATCCAACTGAGAAATTAGCTCTGAATTGCGATGCGCCAGTTCTTGATCACGCAGAGTCTGAATTCCTTGATGTAACACTTGTTGCATCATATTTAAACTTACTGCATCATCTAAATCTTTTGCATCAGCTACACTGCACAGCTTTTTCTTTCCGATATCATAATGCCCATCGGTGGTGAATTTTAATCGATACTCATTTTGTAAATGACCAAAATATTGTCAAATTGATTAATAAATATTAATTATCATTAATAAATTGATTAATTGATTTCAAAAAATTATTAATAATTAATTCCAGCCTCCCGTAATTCTTCAATAATTGACATAACTTCATTTGTGTGACTTGGATTTCCCGTTGCTTGAGATGTTTACAGTAAACGCAATCTATCAACTTATTCGTTTGTATCATCCCAATAAATGTAGTCTAAAGGAATATTTTAAGTCACGTGCTTTCTCAGTTTGGGTGTGTGATGATAGCCTTGTCGCTTGAGAAAAACATTAAGCGAGCAGCAGCAGCAGTGAATCGCGACAGATCGTTGCCCGATCTTTTCGGATCAGTAAAGTGATTAACTAAATAAAGACATTAAATCTTACATCTCACAAAAAGTTCTATATAAACGAGTGAGTGATCTGTGTGGTTCGCAAAAATGGTCTTAGTCTGCCAAGTATTCTATACCTAAATTAAAACTTAAACTATTAATTATTTCCAACGATGCTTCTCTGTCTATTCCTGATCTGGAAAAATTAATTATTTATAAACATTAAACAGTATCTTTTGAAACAAAAGTTTAAGCAAACCCACAATCTTTGGATAGCTTACAGTGCCTATATTAATATAATTTTTATTGAAACTTATCGAAGAATCTCCAATAATTAGTCTGTCTTTCGATAATCTTCGCACACCATAAACATTATCTATATCTCTCCTTCTCTCTTCCAACTTTTGAAGATATTCAATTGCTATATCATTTGATGAAAAGAGAACTAGTGTTTCTAAATTCTCTGAAGCCTTAGAATTGTATGCTGACAAGAATGAAGTTTTATCATCATCTTGATCATTCTGCTCTTCACCTTCATTTTGAAACCCTTGCTGAAATTTTTCTTCAGATACACTCTTCATTTCATTTTTCATTTGATTTTTGAATTCATTTCCGATTGGATCAATTCTTTTAATAGTTTCAAAACCATTAACTATTTTCTCAAGTGGTGTAATGATGGGCTTAAAGGTATCATTTAATCTCTGATCAACTGTTTCTTTACCCAACTTTAGTAATGTATGCTTTCGTCGAATCACTTCACTTAACAATTTCATGCAAAATATGTTTTTGCTTATGAAAGCCTTTCTCACGTGTAGACATGTCAATACTGTAGTGTTCAAAGTGTAACTGTCTCTATGTAGTCATTACATACATATTTATTGCTTTTCCAGATTAACAAAACATACAAAACCTTTTCTATATCTACTTTGATTCAGATTTCTATCCTTATCAATTACAACAAATCCATTCTTATCAGCATACCAGAAAGATAAACACACCTTTTTAAATTGTGAATAGGGCATGTCATTATTCACATGATCATCATATATACAAACACTGAATTTGAATTTTTTTCATTTGGTATTACAACATCAGGATGCTCATTGAAAGGATAGTACTCAATACTAGCTAGTAAGTTCAGAACTTTTTCTCAAAATTTGTATTTTGGTTGATTTAAAGATTTAGAGTAAACATAAACATTTTCAAATCTCAATCCATTTAGATGTATTAATAGAGTCAACAAAGCATTTGTCTTTCCACAGTTGGAAGGTCCACAAAATATTGTTCGTACACTGTTTGGTAACAAATGTCCATGACGTTTTTCTTTTTTCTAATATTGTACAAGCGAATCGAAATAATCGATAGGTAGCTTTATAGGCTGCACTTCAATCTGCATCTTGACGATGACTGAATGAAAGACTATAAATGTCAGGTTTATGTAGGTTCAGTCTTTAGTCTGAAAGTATCTCTGAAACAGATATGATCGTTCACGGTCACAAACCTTACAGTCAGTCGTAAGCGATCCTCGAAAGAGGCAAGACGTGGCAAAGGTCTGTTGAATAAAATCAACCCTCTTGACGCTGCTTTTAAGAAACACGATATAGCCTACACACGAAATAGAGAAAATATAGAGGCTAGTAGCTCGGCCGATAGTGTACTAGCTGAAGGTGCTTGGAAACGTGTCTTTGCTCAAGATGCAGTCTTGAGTGAAATAGCAGCTGCTTGAACGTGTCTTTGCTCAAGATGCAGTCTTGAGTGAAATAGCAGCTGCTTGGGGAATAACTAATGCGATGAAAATTAAATCAAAATTTGGTATGGGTCTCAAAAATAAAAGGTCTACCACTACACTCAAAAAAATAGTTACAGCAGCTTATAAAAGCAATGATACCAAGTAATGATGCTCAAACTGTTATTAAATCTGCTCTCAAAGGTGCACGTGCAGCTGTAAAAAAGACTGGTGGAAAAAGAAATGTAAAGAATCCTCGAACTTTACCAGTTCCAAAGAAATTGGGTGGCTTTCTACACTTTTTAATACCCATCTTTGCCGGTCTATGTGATACTGGTGCGCTAGCTGGTGGAGCTGCGGGAATAGCTAAAACTGTTATTGATTCAAATGATGCAAAACGAAAGCGTGAAGAAAGAAAACGTGATAATGAAGCAATGGAAGCCATTTCTGTGAATCTTTAAAAATTAAACATTTTAGAGGTGTTTTTATGCGTAATGCATCACCAAACTGTGGGCCACGTAAATGTGAAAGCGCTGTTGTTAACCTTGATGATAACAATCATTTAGGAACTCATTAGGTTGCGTATAAAAAGTTTAACAGTAAAATAATTAATTTTGATAGCTTTGGTAACCTCAGGCCACCTTTGGATCTCTTTAAGTATCTAGGTGTTGGTAGCGTAAAATATGATCATGAAAAGTATCAAAATTATGATACATTTGTGTGTGAACATTTATGCCTTACATCTTTTTGCAATCAATTAAAATCTCAAAGTATGTATAATCTATATAAATGTAGAGACTAATGATTTCAAGCCAGTCAAAGACTAACCGTCATCATGGATGATTCATTGACGCTGACATTATCGGGCACTTCTTCGATCTTAGAAAATCAGTATTTTCCTTGGATTGAGTTGTCTCCATACAAAAATTACGCTCTTGATATTGTAGAATTTCTTACCTTTAACTCAATTCTCAATGTAGACATTGGCCGAAATAAATTCTACATGGGTAAAGAAATAAGTGAAATACCTACAGTAAGTTATGAAATAGGTGATATACAGAGCTATCTACAGAATTTTTTAATAAAAAAGGGTATTGAAATTCATATTAACCCTGATAATAATACATTACGAAGTGAAATATATTGCAATCGAGAAATAAATTTTGAAAAATCAGACTCAATTGCAAGTTTATTCGGATTTACTCCAAGAATTTTGGAACCTAATAAATATTACGAATCTGACAAACCAGTATCCATAAATAAAATAAATGCTCTCAGAGATAAATGTAACATAACTACAGAAGTAGAAACAGCAAAATCAACTTTTAAATTGTTGAGATTCCGATTCTTCGTTAAAATTCCTTATAGAAGGTCACGGAATTATTGAAATAGTTTTTTTTCAACGGTAAAAAGTTAAAAAAAATATAAAACGTATAGCGCCTGCGTTGACTGCTACTTACAGGCGATGCGTTTGAAGTGTAGCAGTCAAAAGGTGTTATGCGTCTTATATTTTTTAAAACTATTTACTGTTGCACAAAAATTTATTTCGATTATTCCGTGACCTTCCATAGGGAATTTTAACGTAAAATCCGAATTTCAACAATTTAACAGTTGATTTTGCTGTTTTTTCGAGGTTTTTAAATAGGAACCGAACGGGGACCCAACGGGGTCCTTACGGGTACTTTGTAGAAGCTACATTCGGTTCCTTCAGTCCACCAGGGGTTGTAACGCGAGGATAAAAGATAGTGATAGTCCCATCGCGCATAATTTACTTGCCGATCGCCATCAACACAATAGATCATATACAGCTGCGTATAGTTGATCAAGACGGAAATTTGGTTAATTTTCATGAAGAAATTATAACACTCAGACTGCACATCCACTCTTTACGATAATGGGTATTGTATTAATTAAAAAGGTTGAATTCAGCTATAATACTTTAGTACCATGGATCAAGGGCATCAGTCGACCACAACCTGTCAAAGGGCTAACGCCTCAAAACGTGCTGCAGTTGAAAAGGCTGGGTTTCGAGGTAAAGCCACTCGCAAAAAAATAAGAGAATAAAAAGATTCAAGATTTTTTGTGCTGGCATCTGTATTTTTGTACATCGACGTTTAATCGTTTGTCATGGAGGGGGAAATTTTAAATATTGAAACTCCCATCATTTTCGACGAATCTTTCGCTCATTGTAAAGTAGATGCACACAAGTCATATGCTTCATCAAACTTCAATAATAGTGATGAGATCAGAATTGCAGTTCAGAATCAAGATCTTTGTGTCCTGCCGAGCAACAGTTTACTACACGTACATGGATTGATAAAAATAAAAATGTTGGTCTCAGTAGTCTCATGAAAAATTATGTATCTCTAAATCCCGAACAATCACGTTACATACAGAATACTGGCTGGCTTGAAATAAATGATAATAATCAATCACTAACCATCGCCACTGGTTACTTTCATGTAGCCATACCCCTTATCATGATATTTGGTTTTGCTGAGGATTATCACAAAATCATTATCAATGCTAAACATGAACTTATTTTGACAAGATCAAAAAGTGATACAAATGCCATTTTGCAAGCAGCCCCCATTGAGCAATATAAAATTGAAATTATTAAAATAGAGTGGTTATTGCCTAGTGTTAGATTGTCAGATTCACGCAAATTTCTGTTACTAAAATATATTGAAAAAGAACCGCCTATTCCAATAAGTTTTCGAACTTGGGAACTGTATGAATATCCTCTACTTCCAAATACTTCAAACCATGTTTGGACTGTAAAAACATCAACAGAGTTGGAAAAACCAAGATTTGTTGTACTTTGATTTCAAACAGACAAAAAAAATAATACTATTCGAAGCTCTAGTTTGTTTGATCATTGCAATTTAACTAATGTAAAGTACTTTCAAATAATCAGTTCTATCCTTATAGTAGTTTGAATCTTGATATGAATCGACATAGGTATGCTCTTATTTGTGAAATATATACGAAATTTCAAGCTAATTACTATGGTGAAGAAGCACAACCATTGCTATCGTGAAGAGAATTTATAGAGTATGCACCTCTAGTAGTAATTGACTGTTCTAAGCAAAATGAGTCCTTGAAATACGGATCAGTTGACGCTCGATTGGAATTTCAAACTAGCGAAAATTTTCCTGCTCAAACAACGGCATATTGCTTAATTTTTCATGATCGTATACTTGAGTATATACCAATAAGTGGTGTCGTGAAAAAGTTTATATAAAAACTACTGTAATCGAGAAGAAATAGTTTAGTTG
>NC_046664.1:143355806-143357482 GCF_010883055.1 Belonocnema kinseyi | reverse complement strand
CCCGTCGGAATGGCGAAGTGCTAGAGATAGTGGCAATAATGTAAGGCAAAAGAGGAGTGGGCTCATGGTGTCGCCCTGAAAGACATCTCTCTGAAAGGTGACATTGTTATTTGTCACGCGATTTTTGCCAGATGAGATAGTAAATCTGGTTTTCCAAAGCGGCATCAATCTCTCTATGCACCCAACTATTCGCGGATGAACCTTTAAGATTTCCAAAAGACAGATGATAAGTCTATGGGATGTCGAATCTAAAGCTTTCCGATAATCAATCCAGGCCATCGATAGGTCACGCTGGTAGAATGCTGCATCTTTGCAGACACATCTATCGATGAGCAGGTTCTCCCGACATTCGGCTACGTCTTTCTTTGAGCCTCGTTGTTCATACATTTCTTGCTACACAGGTTCAATTGCCCGAACAATCCTATCATTTAGGACAGCTATGAATATCTTCTAAAGCGTGTTGAGACAAGTTATTGGCCTGTAATTCTTCGGGTCAGCTAAGTTGCCTATTTTCGGCACGAGTATTGTGCGCCCTTCCACCAACCACTCTGGAATCGGCTCTTCCAACTTCAAATATGAGGTGAAAATACGGGCTAAATGCTGATGGGTTGAAGAAAACTTCTTCCACCAGAAGGTTTTGATACAATCTGGTCCCGGTGCGGAATACTTCTTCATCCCTCTTTACAATTTTTTCACCTCCTCGGTAGTGATGGTGGGCTTTCTTTATCAGGTGTTATGAGGGCAATACATAACTCCTTGAAGCTATTTATATTTTCTGAGTCTTCGTCCAGTCTATGCTGAACTTCGTAGACTTCTCTCCAAAATACTTCGACCTCCTCTGGTTTGGGTGGGTGTTCGACAGTAACCGGAGGGTCCTGGAAGAGTCAAGATGGGTCAGAGAGAAACTGTTGATTTTCTCTGACCCACCTCTCCCTCCGCTCTAGACTTCTTTTAGCGTCAGAAAGTATCCATATTCTCTCAACAATATGCTGCCTGATGGTCAGCAGCTTTGACTTGTTAAGTGTGTGATAACGGGTCCGGAGTTCGCGCGCGAACTTTCGAACATTGGCGGTAAAATTCCTGCCAGATGTGATGTAGTCAATCACACACTGAACGCGGGACGCGTACTGTCTTGCCCAGCCTATCTTTATGGCAAGTTGATGCATTTGTCATTTGGTCTTATGATCAGACGTTGCTTTTGTTTTACGGTTCGCATCGGCCAAAGCTCTCGCTGCATTATACACACAATAATTGATAGCCCAAAGGTCGGATTCTCCGGAAAAATGTCCACGAAGCTCGTCATCCATTTCAGCCAGATCTTTAGGCTTGAGAGAAACCTTGATGTTGATGTTTCTCCGGGTCGTAGAGCATCGCTCTTCATCTGTTGGATGCCTGCCCGCGGTTGGTCTTAGTGTCGCCTCTCTTTCTCTGTTGCCGGCTTGTTCTAGCTGTGGTAGAGTAGGCGTTCCGCTTACATAGCCCCTTTTACGGAGTAATTCAGCATGGTTTCGCAGACGTTGCTGCGAAAAGTGCGATAGCTCGGGGTGTTTCTCGCACTACAGAGCATGCAGCCCTGCCATGTAACCCCGTTCACGGGCCACACTCGCATCGTAGCAGTCTAGCAAGTCGTGATTCAGTCGCTCCGTCCACCCAAAGGTCACGAGATCCCGCTGATC
>NC_046664.1:143354336-143355706 GCF_010883055.1 Belonocnema kinseyi | reverse complement strand
CAACTGCAGGATTTTGCCGAGAGCGGGTGCTAATCTGGAAAATTGCACATGCTTCCAGCGAAATCGCGGTAAAATTTCAGCCAGTTACAGTCTGTACATGAATCAATACGACGAACCAGCAAAAGCCTCGTGCACCCTAAGAACACTGAGCGACCCAAGGACAAGCGCCTTCTGCATTTTTCCCGCAAGTGTTCTAGCATATTGTTGACAGCTGGTTCCGAAAATTCGATAACGAACATGGTTCGCTTCTCGAAGTCAAGAAGAACCATGTCAGGCCTCGAGTGAGCAACAGAAAAAATTATCGAGAATATAAAGTTCCAGTAAATGCGGCACTTCCCATTCTCGACAATTGACTCAATTTCCCTAGGAGCATTTAGAGGAGCGATATTAAGGTTAATGCCGTAGGCGTGACAGAGATGATAATAAAACACTCTTAGTGCCGCATTGTGCTTCTGAATGTAGGTCGTTCTCGTGTGAGTTGGACAACTAGATAGTATGTGAGCTAAATGCTTGGGGTGCGCATGGCACGCCCTGCAGCTATCATCGGGAATGTCTTGGCTCAAAATGTGGCGACGGTATGTTAAGGTGGAAATGACACCACCTTGGCATGCATAAATGAAACCCTCCGTACCAGACTTCAATCCGGGTAATTTAAGGAAAGCAAACGTTAGCTCACAAGACATTGACTGATCCTTCACATTTCTGTGGAAGATAACGTGTATCCTTTTATCGAGGAGTTGTTCACGAAAGTTTTCCTCTTGTGCTTTCTTAATCCGGGCTTTCAGGAGTGAGTACAGAAACGCTCCTTTGCCCACTTCTTCGTGATTCCTGACCATTTTAAGAATAGGGTCTCTTCCATTTGAAACTCTATGTGCTGTACTCAGAATTATCCTGTTGTGAAGACATTCAAGACGCAATATTCCGCGACCCCCTTGACGGCGTGAGATGTACAGTCGCGGAACGGAAGACTTAAGATGCATGCTTCAGTTCATGTGCAAAACCTTTCTTGCTCCGATATCAAGAGATCTGAGCTCGTTCTTCGTCCATGGAACTACTCCAAATGAATAGAGTAGTACCGGGACGGCAAGCACGTTCGTTGCAGACACTTTGTTCCTCGCCGACAGTTTGGAAGACCAAATCTGTCGGATGAGACGCTTGTATCTGCTTCGGAGAGTATCCTTTATAGATGTCACATCCTGAATGCGGCTCTGTGGCACGCCCAGGTACGTATAAGTCTCTCCGGCGCAAAGGTGTCGTATGGCGCTTCCATCAACGAGCTCAGGATCTTCAGGGATGTCATTAAGTTTTTCTCGCTTCAAATAAACCTTGGCGCATTTGTCTAACCCAAATTCCATTCCAATTTCCTTAGT
>NC_046664.1:143346514-143354236 GCF_010883055.1 Belonocnema kinseyi | reverse complement strand
ATTAATTAAAATCTATTTATTTTTAAGTATAATGTACTGGTTTTTTCTATTAGAAATAAAAAATAATTTTTAATGAAAGAGAAAAATTATGTTTATTTTTCAGAGTTCCTTGTCCTTATCATAATAATAAGTGCGAATAGTAGATAAGTGAATGATTGGTTGTTGAACATCGTTGACGTTGGAATATTCAGTCTGCTGGAATAGGTTGCATGCAATAGTTACATCAGTTTAGGAAAATGATGAGCATCTAATTTTTCGATTAGAAGTAAATTTGCTTAACAAATATTATTTTCAGGTTGCATTAAATAAAAAAAAGAGGAATTTATATTCAATTAATTTTCTTTCATTTACAGTAACTTGTATTTTACAAACAATTGTAAAGCTTTTCTATTTCTTCTTCTTCGAATTTACATATATACTTCTTTTGTTGCTGTTTCCAATCATATATATTTTATTTACAGCAATATGTGGATTATGGACTATATCTGCTACATCAAAGGTTATACGCTAGTCCTAGGTCTCTCTCTATCTCTATCTCTCTCACTCCTCCACTCATATACCCACATCACTCATCATATTTATTGCCTCGCTTGTTTCTACACATATATACAACTTTTTAGAATCGCTGTACATAATCTCAACTCTTCTTTGAGAATTGAATTCTATTTTTAAAAATGAACATTAGTTTTTATCAACATCCATTGCCTCCTGTGATTGGATTTGGTAGCCCCATGGAAGTGTGTCGGTTGTCTGAAGAAGCACCATCTTCTTATCATCTCGCCAGCTGAGGACGATCTTGTTTTGGTTAATCGAGTAAACTTCATGTTTTCGGCTTCAAAATCTGGTGAATTTACCTGATTTGGTTCCCTGCGACTTTTTCCTATTCGGTCGACTTAAGAAACCGCTTCGCGGAACGCGTTACAGCAACCGAGATAAGGTCATGGAAAAATCTAAGATGACTCTGATGGCTATACCGCAAACCGATTATAAAAAGTGTTTCGAAGATTGGATCAAGCGCTATCATAAGTGCGTTGCAGTCAATGGGGAGTACTTTCAAGGGGACAATATCGATCATGATGAATAACCTTGAATGTTTGATTTTAAAAATAAAGTCCTAAAACTTTTTGATGAAGGTAGTACTCATAAAAAATTGGTTCTGTAGTGTGGCATTTTAAGCTGTCTGTATCAGTGTAGCGTAATTTTGTCTTGTCACGAAATGTGTGCTTCTTATAATTATAATGAAAGTCGTTAATCATTATCGTTGATATGCATAGAACTGTAAATCCTATATAGATGGGCTTATTGAATTTAATTTTGGTCTCACTCATTTCAATGATCACAATGTTCTCACCAAATATAGTGCATCTACAAAAGTTTGGTTAGGCAATCAGAGTTTTTGCACCCCATCTTCCTCCCCACTTTGTTACTAACCAAACATCTTTGTGCTTCCTCAAGTTCTCCATAGCCTTTCCGAAGACGGAGTTGTTCATGAGTTTGAAGAAATTTTTTTCAAATTCATTTTTTGTCTTCTTTCTCAAATCAGTATTCAATTCAATATAGGCCTTCAGCCATGGTTTTTGCTTGAATTCTAAAACTAGATGAATTTTAAAGAGCTTTATTCCCAATTTTAAATACTTGCTTAAATTTTGAAAATGGAAAACGCCATTCGTCTGTGATTTTAAATTGGTAATTATTTTCGGGATTTTAGATGTTGGAAGAGGAGGTGCAAAATGCTCTGGACATAGTGGTAGGTCTTTATGCAAATCATGGAGTTCTTCAGGATATTCCAAATCCACTTCAAGAATATAACCTATTTCTGAATCGTCGGGAATGTTGAAAAAATTTAGTTCTTGTTCAAAATCAGTGAACCATTTAAAATTGCTATAGGGAAAAGATTTGCTCATAGCTTTACCGTATTGATTGTTTCTATCGAAATAAGTGATATAGGACTCGGGTACATTTTCATCAAAATTCGACCCCATCAATCTATTATTTGCTTTCGCATACCTATTGGAACACTAACACACCACCTTTTATTGCTCCTTTAACAAGTAATAACATTTCTAGATCTGTTAATAGATCGAGTTTAATTCTAGTATACTTTAACATAGCATCGAAAGAAGGCCCTGGTACTGTATAGTATTGCAATGGATCCAAATTGTAAGTATCAATGCAACGACATCTGAAACTTTCAAAAATGTTCGCCATGAGAAAAAAATCATTTTTCAGGTATAAGTCCGAATATTCACCGAATGTTTTTAAGTTAAATTTTTCCCACACCTTGCACACATGATTATAATTTTCATCTGAAATACCCTCATCATTTAATTTAGAATAAAATTCCTCTTTTTCTGGCAGACAATCTTTATCCAATTTCTGCCAATTATCAACATAATCGTATGGAAATACACCTTTTCCTGTTGATAATTCAAATTCATCATCATTTTTTGAATATTTTCTTGTAATCAATTTTTCATCATTGCTAAGATTAGAAGCTGATTTGGAGAGACTACTTGGCCAGATAAATTACGAAAAACTATGGGAATTACATGTGAGTCTTTGTAATTAACGTCACACCTGTCATGAGAAGGGTCACGGTATCTACCTGTAAAATGGTCGTGATCCCGATGTTTAACATCATCTTTGTTATAATGTTTTTCGCAAAAATGACAAACTTTTGCGTTTTGAAAATCATGCTCCTGCTTTAACGTTAAGAGTTCCATTGGCACTGGATTATTAAAATAAGAATCTGCTTTCTCAGATAACTTTTTCAACTCATGAACAAACCATGTGATGCAGTCCTTTTCACGATAAACTTGAGGTTAAGATTGTGAATCGTCCAAACTCTATTTTATGTAACAAGCAACACTTGTAGGTATATGTTTATGATAAGCATTTCCACGTATATTGGTAACTGGCTCTAACAAACACTCTATATCAGCATATACTGCAAATTTAACCTTCTCTTTATATTTTTCATTTTTAAACTTTAAAGTTTTATCCTCTTCTGTGGGGAGTATTAATGGGCAATTATTATTCAGATTATTACAATTAATTCTATGTTTTTCAAGAGATTTCTCAAATTTAAAGTGGCACATACACCTGTCAGAAAAGTAAGTGCACCAATGATGTTTTGTTATTTGTGATTTCACTAGTTTAGATAGATTTTTGATTAAAGGAATATGATAAACTTCTACGTCTGAATCAAAGTTGGTATTGTCAATCATAAGAAGGTGAATAGTAGATTTTTTACATTTTCCCTGACTTAAAAAAACTGAAAAAATTTCCTCTTTCTTACTGTACTTAGCAGACTCTAATCCATACACATTTATACATAAACCGTTCATTTTCCCAAATTTTGGAACATCCCCGGCAGACCGAAGAAACCTAATGTAGCCTCTACAACGTACACGTAAAGACCCCATAGGGTCCCCCTTCGGTTACTTTTTTAAAAACTCAAAAAACAGCAAAATCAACTTTTAAATTGTTGAAATTCGGATTCTACGTTAAAATTTTCATTAGAAACTCAAGGCGTAATCGCAATACTTTTTTCTGCAACGTTAAAGCTTTAAAAAAAAAATACCTGTCATTTACACGGGCCGAAGGCGCCCTCAAGTGCTTCTTCTTTTAGTAGCAGTTCATAAGCGTTCCGTCGGTAACTTTAAGAATTTTGTTGGACGCTAGCGCCACGCAGTGGGAACCTCAGACAACAACGCTGCGATGCAAGTGAGAGAGAATTTTGTTTTTAAACTGTGCGCGCAACATACTACTTGAACTATTATGGATGCGCTTTGAAGTAACCTTTAGCAGAAGTTAATGACATTTTTGAACATTTTTAACGCTGCAAGAAAAAGTATTGTGATTACTTCGTGAGTTTCTAACAGAAAATTTAACGTAGAATCCGAATTTCAACAGTTTAAAAGTTTATCTTGCTATTTATTTGAGTTTTTTAAAAAGGAACCGAATAGGGACCCAATGAGGTCTTTACGGATACTTTGTAGAGGCTTTTTTCGATTCCTTCGGTCCGCCGGGGATCCTCCAGAGTAATTGGAAACTTTATGTCATTATATTTGTATTCTGAACCATCAAGCTTAGGATAAGAACTAGTTCGATCAACATGGGTTTTTAGCAGGAAGAAGAGCTGCCATTTCTGGCCAAAGAAAAGAATACTATTCTTTATTTTTAATATTAACTACAGCTAAGCACAACTTGTTGACGAATTTTATCCTCAAACCATCCACACTAATGCCTTGAAAATAACTGTAAATTCAACGCAAGCTTTGATATTACCTATATTATTCATCGCATTCCTAATTCGCGTAACAAACATGCGTTCACAATCTAATTTCATCAGCTGCTGGAGGTTGCTTCTCGAGTATAAGTTGATATACCATCTTCATGATATGTAGAACTTTTTTACATTTTTCGAAATCCTTTTTTAACTTTAAATGGAATCAGCGAACACTTATAAAACCGCTGTGTAGATTTCCAGTTATATGAGGTTATTTAAGTCCTGTTATAAAGTAATGACACTTATAGTAACACTGCGTAGATTTCAAGTTATTCAAAAGATTATGTAAGTCTTGTTATCAACTGATAACACTTATAGAAACACTACACAGATTGAAAGTTATTTGACATTATGTGAATTTTGTTATTAACTGATGGAATTTCAGAAAAAATTGTACTTTGATATATATCTTGGAGCGTTTTATACTATAAACCTACTCGTGGTTGTTTACCAGTGCAATGATAAAAAACAAAGAGTGCACCACTTACTTGGTGCCAATATTGGTGAAATATGGCAACACTGTCGATAAGAATTCCAGGAATCATTATGACGTCATCAGAATGGAATATTGTTTGTCGATATTGTTTGTTGGACGATGAACTGGGACAGAATCTACGATGTCCCAGTCACGAGAGAAGCAAGCTAGTTGCGGCACAGCTGGTAGATCGTCGATGAAATTTACCTCCGCCATACCTACAGTTTGAGAGCCGCAAAACAGAAGGTGCATGATTACCACTGTGATTTCATGTGTAAGCCGAAAATGCACGCTTCAATTTCGGTTTTATGCTGTACGATGACTGCCGATCTGAAAGCTTCGGAAGACTTCGGTGGTCTTCTATTAATATCACGCTCCCCATTCGAAAGAAATTGAAGAAATTGGCGATTTGGATGTTTCGCGTGATTTTTAATTTCTTCCATGCTTCGATTTTCAAATTATGTTCAAAGCCACCGAATGCGCCTTCGGGTTGCGGATAAAGGGTCCTATACCAAGGGTTTCTGCTGAATATGATTACAAAAATAAATAGGCAGTCGCGGACAATTGTCCAGAGGTGGTCCCAAAGGAATTAACCCCAAAGAGGAGGTGTGAAAACCGTGCCGAAAGCTGAATGGCACCTGGGAGAGGTGCCTATAATGGTGACTCTGGGATACCGGACGACCTCTCAGAATACGCAGCCTTATACCTGCATGCGAACCCCTTTCCCTAACTTCTCGTGCCGACCACTCTGAAGCTGGGGGAGCCAATGAAAATGGATTCAATGCGATGGATCGGTGGGATCTCTCGACCTTTAGATAGACGGTGCGACTGAATCACGACTTAATAGAGTGCTACGATGCGAGAGTAGCCCCTGAACGGGGTTACATGGCACGGCTGCATGCTCTGTGGTGCGCGAAACACCTGTAGCTATCGCACTTTTCGCAGCAACGTCTGCGAAACCATGCTGAACTACTCTGAAAAAGGGGCCATGTACGCGGAACGCCTACTCTACCACAGCTAGAACAAGCCGGCAACAGAGAAAAAGTGGCGACACTAAAACCCACAGCGGGCAGGCATCCAATAGAGGAAGAGCGATGCTTTATGACCCGGAGAAACATCAACACCAAGGTTTCTCTCAAGCCTAAAGATCTGGCTGAAAAGGATGACCAGCTTCGTGGACATTTTTCCGTAAAATCCGACCTCTAGTCAATCAGTTATTGTGTGTATAATGCAGCGAGAGCATTAGCCGATGCAAACCGTAAAACAAAACCAACGGTTGATCATAAGACACAAAGACGAATGCATCAACTTGCCATAAAGATAGGATGGGCAAGACAGTACGCGTCCCGCATTCAGTGTGTGATTGACTACATTACATCTAGCAGGAATTTCATTGCCAAGGTTCGAAAGTTCACGCGCGAACTCCGGACCCGTTATCACACACTTAACAAGTCAATGCTGCTGACCATCAGGCAGCATATTGTTGAGAGAATACGGATACTATCTGACGCTAAGAAAAGTCGAGAGCGGAGGGAGAGGTGGGTCAGAGAAAATCAACAGTTTCTCTCTGACCCATCTCGACTCTTCCAAGACCCTCCAGTTACTGTCGAACACCCATCCTAACTAGAGGAGGTCGAAGTATTTTGGAGAGAAGTCTACGAAGTGCAACATAGAATGGACGAAGACTCAAAAAATATAAATGGCTTTAAGTAGTTATGTGTTGCCCTCATAAAACCTGATAAAGAATGCCCACCCATTACTACCGAGGAGGTGGAAAAAGTATTTAGAGGGATGAAGAACGATTCCGCACCAGGACCAGATTGTATCAAAACCTTCTGGTCGAAAAGGTTTCCTTCAACCCATCAGCATTTGGCCGGTATTTTCACCTCATATTTAAAGTCGGAAGAGCCGATTCCGGAGTGGTTGGTGGAAGGGCGCACAATAATCCTGCCGAAAATAGGCAACTTAGCTGACCCGAAGAATTGCCGGCTAATCACTTGTCTGAATACACTCTTTAAGATATTCACAGCTATTCTAAATGAAAGGATTGTTCGGGTAATTGAACCTGTGTGACAAGAAGTGTATGAACAACGAGGCTCAAAGAAAGGCGTAGCGGGAAGTCAGGAGAACCTGCTCATTTATAAATGTGTCTGCAAAGATGCAGCATTCTACCAGCGTGACGAACGATATACTAAGGAAATTGAAATTGGATATGCGTTAGAAAAATGCGCCAAGGTTTATTTGAAGCAGGAAAACTTAATGGCATCCCTGAAGATCCTGAGCTCGTTGAGAGAAGCACTATACGACGCCTTCGCGCTTGAGAGACTTATACATACCTGGGCGTGCCACAGAGCCGCATTCAGGATGTGGCATCTATAAACGATACTCTCCAAAGCAGATACAAACGTCTCATCCGACAGATTTGGTCTTCCGAACTATCGGCGAGGAACAAAGTATCTGCAACGAACATGCTTGCCGTCCCGGTACTACTCTATTCATTTGGAGTAGTTCCATGGACAAAGAACGAGCTTAGATCTCTTGATATCGGGACAAGAAAGGTTATGCACATGAACAAAAGCATACATCTTAAGTCTTCCGTTCCGCGACTGTACATCTTCCGCCGTCAAGAGGGTCGCGGAATATTGAGTCATGAATGTCTTCACAACAGGATTCTTCTGGGTACAGCACATAGAGTTGCAAATGGAAGAGACCCTCTTCTTAAAATGGTCAGGAATCACGAAGAAGTGGGCAAAGGAGCATTTCTGTACAAAGCAGCGGAGGAGGCTGCTGAAACACTCGGACTTGACTTCAGTATTAGGGGTGAGCAAAATGCATCAAGTCTAATCTATTTTGGGTACTCACTCCTGAAAGCCCGGATTAAGAAAGCACAAGAGAAAAACTTTCGTGAACAGCTCTTCGATAAGAGGATGCACGGTATCTTCCACAGAAATGTGAA
>NC_046664.1:143340245-143346414 GCF_010883055.1 Belonocnema kinseyi | reverse complement strand
CAAAATAGATTAATTTTCTATCAAATGATTGGTGTTTTAACTAATACAATGTACATGATAAAGTGTCAACCAAAAATAAAATAGATCAATTTCCAGATAAAAACTGAAGCTTTACAAAATTTCAAGAGATTTCAAAGGATTTTCAAGGATTTTAAATATTTGAGGATGTTTTAAAAGATTTGAAATATTTTTAAGGGCACGTGACACAGCTAAATATCTACATTACCGACCACAGTTTTTCAGTTCACTGAATGTTTTTTTGAACCTAAGAACTTTTTTTGTAAATAAAATATCGAGCTGAAACTTGGGGAAATGTATTAGAGTACAATAAAGTACATTTAGGTACTGCATTTTGGTAGGAACATCACTGAAAATTATTTCATCATTTTTCTGAACCTCAACATTTTTTGAACGAATCAATTCCAACGGCATCAGCCCGTAACGTTGAACACGAAAATACGAACCCTCTAGAGCCTCGTCTAGTGGCCGCCAGTTTTCGTATTTTCGTGTAAAACGTTACCGGCTGATGCCGTTGGAATTGATTGTTGAAACACATTTCTTTACATCTTTTATTATTAAGCTTTGTACTTAAACGTAGTTTTCTTTCGGCTCTTGCATTTCTCAAAGTTTGAGACCGATATTTTATGTAAAAAAAAAGTTCGAACGTTCAAAAAATGTTGAGTTTCAGAAAAAAGATGAAATAATTTTCAGTGAAGTTCCTACCAAAATACAGTACCTAAACGTACTTTATTTTACTCTAATACATTTTTCAAAGTATCAGCTCGATATTTTATTTACAAAAAAAGTTCTTACGTTCAAAAAAACATTCAGTGTACTGAAAAACTGTGGTCGATAATATAGGAATTTAGCAGTGTCACATGCCCATAACAAAATAAATTAATTTTCTATTGTAACAGCATCGACTATTCTATTGTGACAGAATCGGCTATTCTCCCCACTTCTTCGTCTAGGCATGGGCCTTAGCGTGACAAAGGTTTTTTAACGCATCCCTTATGTAGGGAGTTAGTCTGCTTCCTACCTCTTAGCAGTAAAGAAGTTAAATAAAGAAGTCCTGTCTCACAGTTCAGGCATTTATATAAAGAAAAGGTCTATTATTTCTCCAGACCATTACAAAATTGGCGATCCTGTCAGGATCCCGTTTACGATATCCTGGGGAAGAAGTATCTACGGAACACCGCCAGTAATTTCAAACAACGAGGATCTTCGACTCGAACCAGGACTCTACGGATTCTGTTCGCAGCCCAGGCAACGATCACCAGAAGCCGAGACTCCCAAGGCATCTACGGAACCTTGGTAAAAGATCTGACGATCTTCCCATCCCAGAGAGAGCCCGCTGAGCCAAGCGATAAGCCTCTGAAAGAAGCGCATCATCGAGCCACGCCCGATTCAGCCGCATAGCAACAGGACGTCTACGGCCGTCGAAGTATAATTGTTATTTACCTGGCTGACACGGAACGAGACGAAAGCAGAAAAAAAAGTAAGCATTATTTTAGTTTTAAGACAGTTACGAATCTTGTTCAGATATTTCCTTAGTAGATAGGTCCTTTTCACATACGTCGAACGATGATTTAATTGCATCGGCGTTTTCGATAAGGCTAAGTGAGGAAATATTTCGGTAAATAGGCTGGCGTCAGTAGGTACGACGTTGGTGCTCCACGTCCTCTATCTCCTCTAATAAACCGACTATTTACTCTGAATTAACCTTGAGGCTTTGTTGTAGCACGATCCCGCAAGTGAAGGGCTTAAAAATATCAAATATTGTAAAATTAATAACGCGATTCGCAAAACTCACACCCGACACTCGTAAATAGGACAAACTGGGGTTCCACGCCTATAGGGAAAATCTTTGCACACAATACCACACACAAACAGACACTTCTTCGAATTCTGATAGCAGTTCCCGCGGATTAGACAATCCGTTTAAAACCGCAACCACCATGTCATCAGAAGATTTAAGGGAAGGTTTGACCAGTGAAACGACGGATCCACTATTGCTGATCCTAAGCAAATTAAAATTAATCGAGGATGTGCAACGCACCATGAGAGCCGACATGAGGATTTTGAACGAGGAAAATTTAAAAAGAGCCAACGAGATAAAGGATCTCGCCAGGATCAGCAATGCCCTTCTAACAGAGGACGAGTCCATTCGAGAACGTGAATCTTCGGACGAGGAAGTAACACCTGGACCATCTAAAAGAACCATTCAGCCCGCTCCACTAGTCCCGAATTCCTTAGAAAATGGTATGTGCCAGCAAACGCCACTCGCATATAACAATACACCGAGAAGCGAGCCAAACAGCAGTTTAACGTCAATGCATGCAACAGAAAACTTTGGGCCTTGCGATCAACCACCGCATTCCTTAACAGCCGATGCGAGACGGTTGTCTGTATCCCCACACGACAATAGGCAGAGTTGTAACGTAGCAGCGAGGCAACCGACGACTTTGAGCCAGTCGCCTACTTCCTTGCACGACGCCACACAGAGACGCAACACAAATGGAAGGCAACCCTCAAATTCCTTCACTCACACAAGTGCGTGCCATGCGACAATGCTCGCTCATGGCTCAACACAGAAGGGCAACATATCAGCGAGGCAACGAACAGCGATAGAAAACTTTGAACCTCTCTCTCAGACAAAAGATATTATCCGCACCGTAGAAATTCTCAATGGTCATGACGACGTTGGTGTGCACGACTCCGTTAATACGGTTAAGCGTGCGAAGCACAGATGCTCTCAACCAAATCTATTACTAGATTACATCATAACCGAAAAAATTATTGGGAATGCTAAAAGAGCAATTAGGCATTGTTCTATAAACAGTTATGATGATCCATACAGTGCCCTTAGGACGAATTTAGCAACTACAACTACTCTGGAAACTTGTAGAAGCAGATTAGAAGTTATACGGAACGAACCAGAAAAGACCACCGGGAGTAAGGAATATTCTGGATATGGAGGATTCACAAAACCCCGTTAGAATGTTACGGAGTAACAGAGGAAGAGCAAAACCATCTCGAAAAATACGAGGAATATGCAGAGTTTCAGCAATTAGCGGACGATTACAGTCCATACATGGTAGACACTCAGACGGAACTTCCTACAGATTGTTAGTAGATTCCGGAGCCGCGATAAATCTAATAAAGAAATCGGAAGTACCAGCAGAAAGGACACCATTTGATATGAAAAAACTTTTTTCCATGGGGAGAGATATACACTATTCAAATCAAGCGGTAAGAATACCATATTTAGGAAAACTACATCTCTTCCATATCATTGCTGACGATTTTCCCTTGCCAGAGGAAGGTATCATTGGCCTCCCTTTTTTTAACGCGTTTGATAAATACCATTTGACTAAGAACTTCCTTTACGTAGACAATAAAAAATTACCCCTTTATGAGGACGGAACATTTTTACCTGGCAATACAGCACAAATAACCCGGATAAAAGTAATTGACAAAGATCAACACATTTACATAGAAAATGACAAATTAATCCCTGACGGTGTTTATAAAATAGAAAATGAAGAGTTAGTTGTACCCCTGTACAATTATGATAAAGATCCGTTGATAATGCCACAAAAAATGGAGTACGAAGCAATAGAGTAAATTAAAGAAACAAATAGAATGAGTGCTACTTTAGTGGAAAAAACCAGGTAAACAGGATTCAAGATTTATTAAGCAAGACTAGATTGAAGCACGTAGGAAAAGCGGAAGCTCCTAAATTATGAAAAATAATAGCGGGTTACAGTGATATTTACAGCCTTGAAGGAGACCCGTTTCCATGTACTGATCTCGTGGAACATGAAATTGTTTTAAAACGGGAAAAATAGTAAATTTAAAATCCTACCGTCCTCCTGAATGCCATAAATAGGAAATAAAAACTCAAATGCATAAATTGAAGGAAAGAGGTGTCATAAGAGATTCAAAATCACCCTTCAATTCATCGATTTGGGTTGTCCCAAAAAAGGAAGACGCGTCTGGTAAGAAGAAATGGCGAATAGTAATCGATTTTCGGAAGGTGAATGAAGACACAGAACAAGATACTTATTCACTACCCCTCATTGAAGAAATTTTGGATCAATTAGGGAATGCATTATTCTTTTCAGCCTTCGACCTCAGCTCTGGGTTTCACCAAATTCTAATGAGTGAGACCTCAAAAATGCGTTAAGAGGATTGGTAGGAAAAAAATGTTTTGTTTACCTCGACGACATTGTCGTATTCGGCTCAACTTTAAAAGAACACAACGAGAACCTAGTAAGCCTATTTGACAGACTGAGAGAAACGGGATTAAAACTTCAGTCTAACAACTGCGAGTATTTATGTCCGAAACTCGAATATTTAGGACACTTGTTAACTGATGACGCTGTTAAGATGGAGATTGCGTTTGCAGGAATATTGTTACACTGTCGAACACGTAAAAGGAAAGGAAAATAAAGCTGCAGATTGCCTATCTAGACTATTTCCAATTCAACAAGAAGAAGATTCTCTACAAAATACACCAGAAGAAGTTGAGCTGGACGTGGAAAGAGGGGAGGAATTAATAGGAGAAGAAACAGCGAGTACGTCCAGAGAGGAAAATGTTTGACCAAAACCGTCAACAAATTCTTACCGCCGTCGCATGGATGCAGATCTACTCATCTCGGATGGCGAAGAGTTAACGGATGAAAGAGACAATTTACACAAAGAATATAAAAAATGGATTACTAATAGAACACCCAGTAGAGAACATGTAAAACCTAACGCAGGTGGAAAGCTCTGGAGAACCATATCCAAGGAACGGAAAGGAAGTCAAGCAACATCTCTATATAAGTTATCTCAATTCAATTAGACTGAGTGGCTGAAAGTATTAGATAAGATAAATAAAGATGCCATGGCCTGCAAGCTATCTATTTCACGATACCACTTTATAGACCCAATGATCACCCCTTTAGAAAAAGTGAAAATAAGGGACTACCTCAACTTCATGAGCCACAAATATGAAGATCAGCAGTTTCACACGTGTTACATACCACGTGCAGAACTTACTCAAGAGGAAAAGGGAGAAATCATAAGAGAATCGCACGGTTCAATTACTGCTCAACACTTTGGGGAAAACAAGACTATCGAACGAGCCAGAACCCTTGGAGACTGGAAAAATATGGAACAGGAAATTATTCATTTCATTAGATGATGTCCAGTATGTCAATTACAAAAGACAGTAAGAATTAAAAGACAGTGTGAAGCAATCATCCCAGACACGCCTGTCAACCCTAACGACAAAATAGCCATGGATATCTTCGGTCCATTGCCTTTGACACTATTAGGGCATGAATACATCCTCAGCATATAAGATATGCTCACAAAATACTTGATCTTACTACCTCTGAAGAACACGGAATCGGAAAGTATTATAGAAGGGTTATTTGATTATTACATATACGTATTCGGCGCACCTAAGAATATCCTAACAGACCAAGGACAAAATTTTATATCCGAACTAGTACGGAACTTTGAAAACCTGTTTAGAATTAAACATATAAAAACTACAGTTTATCACCCACAAAGCAATGGAGCCCTTGAGAGAGCCCACTCGACGATTAAGAATTTATTAAAAACAAGCATCGAGGACCATAACACAGAATGGGATCAAAACCTGAAAATAATTTGCATGGCATACAACACTATGAAGCATGACGGTACAGGATACTCACCCTTTCAACTGACCTTTGGAAGAGAGGCAAATTTGCCCTCAATGCTAAGCACAACACCTAATGCCAAGTATCAAAAACTACTTGACCTATGGAAGCGTAGACATGAACACTACCTCAAGAAGGCTAAGGAGAAAATAGAAACACAAAAGCTCAAGTACAAAAAACTGCAAGACTCGAGAATTGCCATACCGGAGAGAATCTATGAACCCGGAGATCTTGTCAAACTTATTAACAACCATCAAGATAACAAACTCTCTCCTTCATGGTAAGGACCAGCAGTAATTGTAGAGAAACAAGAAAACAACAACTACACTGTACTTTTTAACGACAAACGAACTAGGATACACGCCAATCAGCTTATGCCTTATTATCAATAATTTTCCAGATGAATTTGGCACTGTTCATCTTGTTACTACTGAGTGTAGTCGAAGCGGAAATCAGTACAAATTCATATTCCT
>NC_046664.1:143335844-143340145 GCF_010883055.1 Belonocnema kinseyi | reverse complement strand
ATTAGTGACGAATGTAAATATTCCCCCTTTAAAATTATTAACATTGCTTTTATACAACTTACTTACGGATATATTTTGATCCCCCATGAGCCAATTGATGTTAATGTGCTGTGTGAATCGGGACACAATAAAATTAAAATTCAGGGTCCAACGAAAATTGTAAGCAAAGATAAATGTATACTAAATGGAATGAATATTGTATTGAAATTAAGTCCAACGAATAATCTTGTCAAAGAAATTCATTATAGAAAGAACTTATCGCTACCATATACTGATGACCAACCAGACTCTATAAAAGATAAGTTAATACCACTAACTCAGGAAATTAGGTCCTTTAATTTAAGCAATCTAAAGCAATCGGTCGAGGATATCGAGAACGCAGTAGAAAAAGTCAGTAGAGATAGACGAACACGTACCTGGAGTGAACATGCGACTAACTGGATACACTACCTAGACGCCCTTGCTATTGCGATAGTCATAGCGTTCGTAGGCTACAAATGCAATGTGCTTGCGCTATTCTCTAAATGTATACCGAGAAAGATTTGTTTCTTCTGTGTCAAAACTGAAGTCACCGCATCGTCTGCAACTATATTCACACGGACATAGACCTGTGATAGTATTGGACCACGTCTCTTTTCAGATCTGGGACTGAGATCTCTGGGTGGCACACAATAGAGATCAGAGTTTTGAGGCTCTGCACCGATCATATGCTACTCACCGATGTTCCCAAGAGGTGTGCTACTCCGATCAAGTGCAAGGTCAAACCTACCAAATTCATGGCTAACTAAATAAATCAGGGTACGTTTAGATTGAAGTTGTCGCTGAATTTGAGTCAGGTGTCCGTTTGAAACCGACAGGTCAATATCAAGGTCAAACCTACAAAATTAATCTGTAACTAACTGAATCAGGGTACCTTTGAGTTTAGATGGTCCTTGAATTCGTATCCAATGTCCGTTTGACGCTATCAGGTCAGAATCAAGGTCAGTTCAAGGTCAAAGCCACAAAATTCATCGCTAATCAACTAAATCAGGGTACTTTTAGGTTTAATTGGACGTCTTGAGATGAAGGTTAAGAGATTGTAATGATCAAATTTAGAAAAACCTGAAGAGTTTTTATATGCTTAATACAGCGTGAGAAGCGCTTTAAATTTAGTTGAAGTGGTTTCAGCGTTCCCTATTTGGAACCACGTGAAGGTATCACTTCTTTCAGAACTTACCTGTACAGAAACGGGAGCGCCAACGCCAGGTTTATTATGATGTTTAAAGTATGATGTCATATATAAATAAAAATGTGATGGTTGTTTAATACGACTTATTTTTTTCTGAAGGACGCGTCCTTTTTTACTCAAATAATATTCGAATACTCTTATTTATGAACGGTATTCATATTCCTTTTCAGACACTAGCAATAGTCAGGCATCATATAAGTATCCCATTTTTTTACATAATGTTGCTCACGAGCTCGGCTATCCCATTCGCATACACTGGTAATTTGTAAATCCATTCCGTAGTCGCAACATTATTGTTATCATTTTTTATATCTCCACAGAGCTGCCATTTGTGACTATTGTAATTCAATTGATTGAGAAGAAACCAAAGAGTCTCGTATTTTTCGTCGAGTGTAACAGAGTGTGAAACTGGCAGAGATGCATATTTATTGCCATTATGCAACAAAAGTCCTTTTAAACTTCTTGTAGACGCATCTATGAATAGTCGCCACTTATCAGCATTATAAGGTATGATTTTTAATTTTTCAACTAATCCCTTCACATTATTGCAATATACTAAGTCTCCTACCGAAGAGAAATATTTTCTGCAAGGTCTATCTCGATCACGGTACAAGCTAATCTTAGTGTTAGGTGCTAATCCATTTCTTTCTTTCAGTCTGGATGCTAGAAGTTCTGCACTTTCCTTAGAAAGACCTAGATCTCGAATTAGATCTCTTAGTTCTTCTTGGTTAAAGTATCCTTTTTTTTAATTTCACTATCCGATGCAGACTCTTTCTCTAGATCATCTTCTCTAACTTCTTGATTTTCTGACTCTTCCATGCCCTTTGCATTGTTTAAATTTTCCTGAATTAAAACTATCTCTTTCAATGTTGCTGGTATATACTGGATACATAACCAAATCAATAACTGGGCAAATCAACGCATGTAAATTCTTTTAATTAAAACCTTCATTCCTGCATAAGCAAAAGTAATAATCCGCTTCATGACTTAAAGGTCCACGCCAAATCATACGCAGAGAGATACGAATTTTTTTACATTCTCATCATTTAGGATTGAGAAAGTATTAGAATTGTACGAAATTTGACACCACAGTTTTTCAACGGATCTCCACGTTTCAAGACCCCCTGAATCCGAAAATCAAGTTTTCACGATGGCGTATGTCTGTCTGTCTGTCCATGCGTCCGTAAACATGATAACTCTTGAAAAAATAAACGGATCAAATCCATCTTCGGCGTATTTTGAAAATTTTTGAGACCACTTTTTTGGGAATTTGGAAATCCTATGTACGGATATTAATACCTTGAAAAAGGACTAGCAATTTATGGTTATGACTTTTTTTGATAAAAAGCAAATTTGTAGAGTTGAAGCATTTTCAAAATTTTCAAATCAACCGAAAATCAAAATTTTAAGCCAAAAAAGCACGATATGAAAAAGAGTCAACAGAAGAAAAATATTGATTTTTGAAAGCCCTACAATATTATCATAACAAGTTTTTGGATGTTCTTGAAAAATCGAAAATTTTGATTGCACAAAAAATAACGTAACATCAAAAATTGCATTTTGTTGTCAATCTATGTAGGATACAAAAAAAGGTAAATTAACAAAAAATTTTATACCAAAAAAGATGTACAATTTCGTTAAGAATCTCTTCTTTATAGGATGCGTACTTTTTGTTTTATTCAAGAAAAATAACATTGAAATTAAAAAATAAAAATGTATGGAAAAACGACCAAAGTTACGAAAAAAAAGATTCAACAAAACCTGTTTACAAATGTCCGCCGGAAAACGAACGCGCAGCGCGAGCATCACGACGAGAAAATTTCCTCAAAGCCTACAGAGCTTTGAGAAACTTAATCTTCGACTATACTTAATTAAGTAGACAATTAAAAATATGAAGACGCATATAAATACTGCCATCTAAAAGAGATCTTTTCGATAAAGCTTTATTCAAGCACTCCAAATGCAAAGAATAAATGTCCGAGCGCGAAGCGCGAGATTCAACCGCCGCGCACCCTAGGCGTGCTCAAACTTGCGAGCGAAGCGAGCCGCACGCGCAATAAAAATGTGTCCACGATGCGGGAAGGTTTTTTTCATTGTCTTTGCAATCTCTGCAAATGTCAATTAGACAAGTCGAACAAATGATATAAGGAATCCAAGAATGGTCAAGACATTCTTTTGCTCCACCATAACAGTTAATGTGCATATTTTTACAGCATGGTAAAGGAGACAAGGTGGGCACGAACTTCAGTCAACCTACTTATGAACAAACCTAATTCTAAAAGAATAAACGTAAATATAAATCTAGCACTGGCACTAGCTTTAACCTATATACAAACTTAAGAAAAGTTACCCCAAATGTTAAATTTTTGCTACGCAAAAGAAATTACTACGGTCGATACTGTATAAAACTTTCTAGTGATGTTTAATATTAATATCACCATCAAAGTAGAGGAGTATGCCTCTGTAAACGCTTCAACAAAAGCTACTTTTTCTTAATGTTTTCAACAATACCATAACTAAACTATAACCTATAACGCCTGTTGACTGCTACTTACAGCTGATGCATTTGAAGTGCTGCAGTCCACAGGCGTTATAGATGTTATATTTTTTTAAATTTTTTATCGTTGCAAAAACAAAACTATTGTAATTACTCCATGACATCCTAATGGAAAATTTAACGTAGAATCTAAGTTTCAACAAGTTAAATGGCCATCTTTCTGGCTTTTTCTCGTTTTTTGCATCATACGGGAGGGCTACTATGTGAATACTATGAGGATACGCTGCAGTGATCCCAGATCTGAAACGAGACGTGGTCCAATACTATGCCTGGGTTGCGCGCGCAACCCATTTCTCCTCTTCTGAATTTGAAAACTCAAAGGTGCACGATTGCCGGTCGGAACACTTCGGCGGTTCTATTTATATCTCTATCTGCATTGAAATAAAATAAAGAGATTGGGATTTTAATATTTCCAGATTTCGATGCTGGGCTGGCGATTTTCATAATTTGAATACTTCGCGCGCCTCCTTAATGCGTTTATTTTGAGGTTACGTTATTTCAAGTATAAAATATAAA
>NC_046664.1:143334502-143335744 GCF_010883055.1 Belonocnema kinseyi | reverse complement strand
GGAAAAAATCGTGTGACAACTAACAAGGTCACGTTTCAGAGAGGTGTCTTTCAGGGAGACACCATGAGCCCACTCCTCTTTTGCCTTACATTATTGCCACTACCTCTAGCACTACGCCATTCTGACGGGTACTTGTACGGCAAACCTGCAGATCGAAAGTACAAGGTCACTCATGTATTTTACATGGACGATCTTAAGATCTATGCTAAAAACAGAGAGCAACTGCATCTAGCTCTGGGGATTGTCGAACGATATACTAAGGAAATTGGAATGGAATTTGGGTTAGACAAATGCGCCAAGGTTTATTTGAAGCGAGGAAAACTTAATGGCATCCCTGAAGATCCTGAGCTCGTTAATAGGAGCGCCATACGACACCTTTGGGCTGGAGAGTCTTATACATACCTGGGCGTGCCACAGAGCCGCATTCAGGATGTGACATCTATAAAGGATACTCTCCGAAGCAGATACAAACGTCTCATCCGACAGATTTGGTCTTCAGAACTGTCGGCGAGGAACAAAGTATCTGCAACGAACATGCTTGTCGTCCCGGTACTACTCTATTCATTTGGAGTAGTTCCATGGACGAAGAACGAGCTCAGATATCTTGATATCGCGACAAGAAAGGTTATGCACATGAAAAAAAGCATGCATCTTAAGTCTTCCGTTCCGCGACTGTACATCTCACGCCGTCAAGGGGGTCGCGGAATATTGAGTCTTGAATGGCTTCACAACAGCATTATTCTGGGTACAGCACATAGAGTTGCAAATGGAAGAGACCCTCTTCTTAAAATGGTCAGGAATCACGAAGAAGTGGGCAAAGAAGCATTTCTGTACAAAGCAGCGGAGGAGGCTGCTGAAACACTGGGACTTGACTTCAGTATTAGGGGTGAGCAAAATGCATCAAATCTAATCTATCTCGAGTACTCACTCCTGAAAGCCAGGATTAAGAAAGCACAAGAGTAAAACTTTCGTGAACAGCTCCTTGATAAGAAGATGCACGGTATCTTTCACAGAAATGTGACGGATCAGTAAATGTCTTGTGAGCTAACGTTTGCTTTCCTTAAATCGCCCAGATTGAAGTCTGTTACAGAGTGTTTCATTTTTGCATGCCAAGACGGTGTCATTTCCACCTTAACATAACGTCGCCACATTTTGAGCCTAGACATTCCCGATGATAGCTGCAGGGCGTGCCGTGCACACCCCGAGCATTTAGCTCACATACTATCTAGTTGTCCAACACAC
>NC_046664.1:143331401-143334402 GCF_010883055.1 Belonocnema kinseyi | reverse complement strand
CTTCTCGAAGTCAAGAAGAACCATGTCAGGCCTCGAGTGAGCAACAGAAACAATTGTCGAGAATATAAAGTTCCAGTATATACGGCCCTTCCCATTCTCGACTTCATCTCATTTAGAAAAAAACTCAATTTATTTCTTTTATTTTAAGGTTCATCTCTTTCGTTGAAAATACATTTTTGAAACTGACAATTAATCTATACCATTTATGGTTAAAAAATCATGTATTTTGTTAACAATTCGTCTTTCTTTGTAGAAATTAAATTGCTTTATGGAAAATTTATACTTTTTGATTAAAAATTACATTTTTCGGTCGAATTATTAACTGTAAATATTGTTTGGTTGCAAAGTCGTTTTGTTGTAAATGCAACTATATTGTTAAAAATTGAAATCATAATTTTTTGGGTGGAAAATTCGATTATTCACTTAAAGTTGAACTACTTAGTAAAAAAATTAAATTTTTCTTATTAATGATTAATAATTATAGTTAAAAATTCAACTATTTTCCTTTAAATTAGGTTAAAAATTCAGCTTTTTTTGTAGATAATACTCTTTTTGACTTTAAAATTTAAAAATTTATTAAATCTAAATTCATCTTTTTTAGTAGAAATTTTATCTTTTTGGTTGAAAATGTGTCATTTTTGGTCAAAAATGCAATTGTTTGGTTAAAATATGAACTGTACATCTTCTTGGGTTTAAAAGTCGATTATTTCACTAAGAACATTTAACTATTTGGTTGAAAGTTTAACCCTTTGATTGAAAACTCATATTTTTCGTTTAAGAAATTCAACTTTTTGTAGATAATTCGTCTTTTTGTTTTTAAAATTAAATAATTTCGTGGAAAATTCACGTATTTTGTTTAAAACTTGTCTTTTTTGTAGATCATTGATTTTCTTGGTCGAAAATTCACCTTTTCTCTTGAAATTTCACAATTTTGTTGAAAATTCGTTTTTTTTTTCGTTCTTCATTTCAATTTTTTATCACAGCTTTTATCTGGAAATTGAGTTATTCCATTTTTGGTTGAACTGTATCCTGTAAATTGTATTAGTTAAAACACCAATTATTTATTAGAAAATTAATTTATTTGTTTTCGATTATGACTTGAAATATTATTTCAGTATAAAAGATTTTTATTTTCAACCTATTCAATTTGAAATTTTTTAATTAAAAAAAGGAAATTTCGTTAATTATCAGCAATATTTGACCGTTCATTTAAATCAATGCATTACGAACAACTGTTAAAATCTAAACAAATTTGGACAGAATGGTTCGAAATAGAAAGCCTTGAATTGCTAAATTTGTAATGAGGTAAATTTTAAGTTTAAACGCTACAATTTTAATTAAAAAAAAGATTCAGAATTAATTTAAAACTTGAAATTATTTCAAATAATTTGAAACACGATTTAGACTTTTGCAGCTTAAAAAAAAGCCTTTTGAGAATTGTACAGTATTTAAAAAGAATAACAAAAATTGTTGTGATTGCTAATAACATTGAAAATGATTTTTTATTTTGACAAATAAATTTTAAGTGAGTATTTGAAAACATTTTAAAAATTAAAAAAAAACTCCGAAAGATTTTAAGGAAATTTTTTTATTTTGCAGTTTTTTTAATTTTAGGAAAAAATGTAATTAACAAAATATATCAATTTTCAACCAAAAAGTTTACTTTTTAACAAATTAAATTGATTTTCTATCAAATAATTGGTGTTTTAACTAATACAATGTACAGGATAAAGTTTCAAACAAAAATTGAATAGTTACATTTTCAGATAAAAAAAAAATAATTTTTAATCGAAAAAATAAATTTTCAATAAAGTTGTTAAATTCTAAACCAATAACATGAATTTTCGACCAAGAAAATTAATGATATAAAAAAAAGACAAATTTCAAACAAAACACATGAATTTTCAACGAAATTATTTAATTTTAAAGTCAATAAAACGAATTATCTACAAAAAGTTGATTTTTTTAGCGAAAAATATGAGTTTTCCATCAATGAGATAAACTTTCAACCAAATAGTTAAATTTTTAACCATAATTATAAAACCTGGTTGAAAAAACAGTATTTTTTTTACAAATTAATTCAACTCTTAGTGAAATAATCGACTTTTAAGCCCAAGAAGATGTATAGTTCATATTTCAACCAAACAGTTGCATTTTTGACCAAAAATGATGTATTTTCAACCAAAAATATTAAATTTCTACCAAACAAGGTCAATTTCCAACAAAATATATGAACTTTCAACAAAATTATTTAATTTTATAGTCAAAAAGTGTATCATCTACAAAAAAGCTAAATTTTCAAGCCAAAAATATGATTTTTCAACCAAAATTTTAATTGGCGACCAAGTAGTTTAACTTTCACTTACAGTTGAAGCACTTAGTGAAAAAATTAATTTTTTTTTATTGAGGATTCATACTAGGCAGTCCGATAAGTCCCTGAAAAATGAAACACGGAGACGTTTTTTCGGCCAAAGTCGGTTTTATTTTTCAACATAATCTCCTTGTAGGTCGATACAGCGAGTCCAACGATTTTCAAACTTTTTGATACCGTCCGAAAAGTACTCGATCGGAAGGTCTCCAAAATACGCCTCAGTTTCAGCTATGAGCTCCTCATTTGAGTAAAAACGCTTACCGGTGAGCAATCTCTTCAGGTTAGGGAACAAGTAATAGTCGCTGGGGGCCAGATCTGGTGAATACGGTGGTTGAGGAACCAATTCGAAGCCGATTTCATGCAATTTTGCTTTTGCAACCAAGCATGAATGAACAGGCGCATTGTCGTGATGATAAAGCGGATTTTTCTTCTTCAAATGCGGTCGTTTTCGGCGATTTCGATTTTCAATCAGTCCAATAATGATGAATAGTATGCTCCGGTTATGGTTTTACCTTTTTCAAGATAGTCCACGAATACCAGGTGTATACATATGAAACCGGTATTTTTTCAAGAAAAAAACACATTTATTTCAAGAGAATGATAACAAATATTTTATTCAAAGTATGCGCC
>NC_046664.1:143321077-143331301 GCF_010883055.1 Belonocnema kinseyi | reverse complement strand
GTTTTCTTGCGAAGATAGTAGTGTTTGATCAAAACTCGAAACTCAGATTTTTCCATATTAAAAAAAACTCGGAGGTTAGTCGCTTCTCAATGCTGTAACTTGACGAAAATGGTTCACATTAGTGAATACTAATGCCATCTCTTAGAATTTTCAGGTACTTATCAGACTGCCTAGTAAAACCCTACTGACCCTAGATAAGTTCTTAATGAATGCGTGTGTACCAACACATGGATTTTAGTACCCCCTATCTCTAAACTGATATAGGGTCGAACAGTGGTACCAATCCCTAATAGGAGAAGTCCTTTGAACGCCTAAAAGTTTGGTAAGTCCAACAGAAACATCGAAGTTCAATGACTCAATATAGCATCAAATCAATTCAAGTTACACAAATCAAGTATACTTAAATCTACATGCACAATAATCAGACCAAATTCAAACAATTTCAATTATCCTGGCGCAAAAATATAATCCAGATAATTACAATTGTTGAAGCCTAAGGTGAATCTGGGCTTATTGTTGTTCAATATCCCCACGATCGGCGTTAATGGTGTCTGCAATGCTAACCTGGGATTTAGTTGCCTTTTTTCTATTATCATTCAAAAAGATAAATAAACAATATCTAAATGACCAACAATAATTATGGTTTAATTAACTAAAATAAGAAATAATCAAGTCAATCAACTTAAATTAGGCGATTCTTAGTTGAGGCTGCACTGTGGTTATGTTATTGTTACATCAGTGCAACCCTATTGTCCATTTGTCTACTTACTCTTGATACCTCAAAAAGGATAAAAAATAATTTGATCAGCCCTTTAGAGTGTTCCTCTTGTACTGGGTAATTGACATTTTGTAGGATGTGTTGATTAATTCAATTCCTATGCCCACTTGCGTCAATTATCGCATGAATGAAAGTTCTAAAAAGTGAGTCCAGAAACGAAATTTTCCATAATTATTCTAAATTTATTGATTTATTGCAATGGTAATTAAATTTGTTTTACGCTACTTGTTTCATTTTATTTTTAAAACAATTGTTCATTTGGTTTCATTTCCAAAATGCAAGTTTATTGATTTTGATTATATTATTGTTGTTATTGCTAAGAAAAGTAATTTGAATTGTTAATTTTATTTATTTTTTGAAATTATTTCAAGTTACTTTTTGCTTTAATTTGAAATTTACTTGGTCAGTGTTTCTTTACTAATATCCCGCTCGTTATTTAATTCAGATGGTTGTCTGGTCACTCATTTTCCCTTTACCTTAGTCACCTCATCCTTCAAATTAACTTTATCCAGATTGGAACTTTACTTATTCCAATTTAGTCAATTTTCAAAATGTTTTTTTTTCGCTTAGCCTCACTTTCTCTGATTACTCTCATTATTTTATTTCATTCAATTTTAATTTAATTTACCTTTAACTTGATCGGATATAGTTAATTACTTCTAAACTTATATTAATCACATCCAATTTTTCAGTATAAATTGTTGACTATTTAAGAATGATAACCACCTACAAATTTTAGTTTCAGTTCATTTTTTTAATGAATTACTTTTCCAAAGCAATCATATTCGCTTTTTTGCGGTTTTAGAGAAAATTAACTTTCCAATATTCTACACAGGCCATATACAGTTCGACGAAACACAATTCCCATCGGCCAGTAGCATAGGCTTCGTCTTCGTAGCTATAAGGTTGCATTGTCGCTTCTCGACGCCTCCACTGTTTTAATATTTTGTATTTATTAAAATTTTTATATATACAATTTCCTTTAATAATCTTTTTAATTTCTGCAAATAATAGTTTACTAATGCTCTGGTTCGTGCGATACTTCTAGTTAATATTTTTGACTGATTAGGTATGTTTTGCAAGCATAAAAGTAGAATGTAAATAAATTGTACAACATTGATTGCTACTTTTGATACAGGATTGAACATTGATACAGAGAGTGTATCTTACAACCTATGAGTAGTAAGGTACAACTATGGGACGACAGCCGCCCACCTCTACTCCTCGGCCGTCTGTCTAGACTGGCACCTTCCCCCTCCACTACGCCGCGAGGTCATTGACCCCGGATGTGTGTCTGGGTCTTATCTCGCCAGACACATTCGTTTCTTTAAAGTATAGGAATGGAAGATAAGGAATAGATAAATAAAAAAGGGAATTTTCCGGAAAAGTGTACTGATGTATGGTTGAACGAGTTTCGTAGACTCTATGGCGCTATATTTAAATGTGTACTTATGGTTGATTAGTCTCTAAACTACTAATTAAAGAATAATTAACTTCTCTGATTTTCCCTTATTGGATTTTATTTAATAAATCAATTTCAAAGTTAAGTTATCAAAATTATTTTCTAAAAGAAGAGGAAAATATATAAATACATTAGGATTTTAATATAAGAATTCAACAATTAATTTGAATTTTTATTTCTGTCGACTAAAAATGTTACCCAGTTGAAATTTCAACTTTCTTTGGTAAATAATCTTTTTTTATTGAAGAGTCGTTATAATAATTTAAAAGCCAACTAATATATTTAAAAATGAATTATTTTGTTTTAAATTCGACCATATCTTTTAGAAAATTCAACTTATTTGTTCAAAATTGGACTTTTTATTGGAAATTCATTTTATTTGTATTAAAAATTAATTTTTTTCTATAATAGTTTTCAGTTGAAAGTTGAACTGTTTTTTGAAAAATTGATATTTCTTTTTTGAAGATTCGACTTTTTTGTTAAAAAATCATCTTCGTTGGTTGAAAATTCATATTTTTCAGGTTTTCTAGCACATTAAACTATTTAGCTTGAAAATTTAACTCTTTTGTTGAAAGTTTGTCACTTTTGGTGTAAAATCTATGTATTTGATGAGAATTAAATCTTGAACGTTTCATATTGAATTTAATGTTTTATCTGTAAATTATTTTATTTAAAGGAGTTTTTTTTTGTTTCTTAATTATTTATTCAAGTTTCAAGAGCATTTTGGGTAAAAAATTCAACTGTTTTGTAGAAAATTCGCTCTTTTTGGGTTAGAAATTAAACTGTTTTGTTAAAAATTCGCTTCTTTGGTGGAAAATTCTATTATTTTCGTAAAAAATTCTGAAATATGGGCCGGCCAAACATATAAGTAAGAATGATAATGTAACAATGAAATAATGATTATATGATTATAGTTCCAAGTAGAAAATACTCAAAAAAAAAAAAAACATAAACCCTGATTAACATCCGAATAGAAGCACTATAAGAGATGTACCTAGTTTGGGGTGACAAAATTTAGCAGGAAATAAGGAGAACTCATTGAATGTTTTGTTTTCATTCACCGAAGATCCGCATACTTATATACATAGGGCTTCTCAAGATCATGACATAAGTAAGTCGTCTCTGCATAACATACGTCAGAGAGAATTTTCATCTGTTTAATGTAATACTTTTTCACACGTTAAACGAGCATGATTTCGATCGTCGTGATCAGTTTTCTGAACATGTAATGTTACGTATAAATGAAAATCCCAAATTTGCATCTAATATAGGCTTTTCGGATGAAGCAGCGTTTCGACTATACGAAAGTTTAAGTAGGCATAATTATTGTAGATATTAGGAAGATGCAAACCCTCATTGGGTATGAGAAGAGAAATCGCAATATTCACAAAAATTGAACGTTTCCCTAGTATAAATGCATAATAGAATCCATATAGAAACCAAATAGGTGTGCCTTCTATTAAATTCTACTACCTTTGAAAGCGGCATTTGTACTCCCATTCTCTATGGCTTTCTTTTCGGTTTCTAGAAACTTTTTAACTGGATATGATAAGGATCTGATGTGTTGTGTATCAGGTACTCGCAATGCATTACTTCTTGGATCCTAAGTGGAACCTAATCGTTTTTCTATTTGGTCCCTCACACACTGAGAAAAAAAATACTTCTGAATCAATGTTACTTCAAATAAAATATTTGTAAGTTATTAAAAAATTGATCATGCTTTAAATTCTGAAGTGTGATACAATGTTACAATAGTAAGCAAGTTTAACTAGCACATTGCCATAATCTATTACCAGTAATTTTTGATTCAAAGAAGGTACATATTAATCCAAATGTAAAATGCATTTTCTTTGCAAAAGTTAAATCTAAAGATTTTACACCTTTCTGAAGCCTTTGACAAACTTTCCTACGTTTTCTCGTATTTTTATTGACAGTCGATTCTTCTTAACTATACTCCGCACTTTATTCTAAAACTAAAGAAAATTTTAAATTTGCCTAGAGAAGCTTATTACCAATAACTAAAGACAAACACAATTTATTAAAATATTCGCAAGCGCCGAGAATCGAACGCACGCACCGCACGCTTATAAGTCGAACGCCTAATCCCCATGGCTACGATGCCACGCTGAGTGCGACATCATAAATGCTTGACGGCATACATCCGATACTTTAGAAATTAGGAAAAAAGGTTTTTGAAGCTCGATTTGTTATATATGATTGTTAAACGTACTTAAATGATTTTAAATTGAATCGATCTCTAAAAAAAATTCTTTTCAAATTTTTAAGACATCAAATGTTTTATATATTTTCAGAAAAAATTTAATTTTTAAAAGTTTGCATCTCGGTGATTTTTTCTTTTTAAATTTAATTATAATTGAGGATAAGAGATCTTAATTGGTTATTCTTTTCGGTTTCTAACTGGTTTTTCTCTGGTTCGTAGTGACTTGCAAAGTGGCTTCGATTAGCAACGGATGTGCTGTTTATTCGGTACTCGCATTTCATTACATATCGGCTCCTAAGTGGCATCTAAACTGATTTCTATTCGGTTTTTAATTGCCATCTATTTGGAGTGGATCAACTTTCAATGTGGATCTCATTAGGTTCTAATATGTGTTTATTTGATATTTGTAATGCATTAACTATTGGCTCCTAAGTGGATCTTAAATGGTTTTTCTATTTGATTTCTATCTGGTTTTTATCTGGTTCGTTGTGACTTGTAAAGTGACTTGTTTAGTTCGCGAGAAAGGAGAACCTAAAAGGTGCTTCATAGATCAACTTTATAAACCATTATTTTGAGTTTTAACATCCGATTAATTTAATCTCGATTTACCATTACAAATCCTAATAAAACCTCTTAGAAGAGCAATTTTTAACTTTTGACATTCGTAAGAAAGCAGAACCTATTAGATTCCTTTTAGGGCCACTTTCAATGCAGATCTTCGAATTTTTATTTGATAAATAGAATTCCATTTGACCATTAAAAACCTCATAGAGCCACATAGAGAAGCATCTTGTACTTTGTAATATTCCCAGTCGTGTTTTAAAAGCACATCAGTGCCTAATGGAGCCTATTAAAAAAATAAATTCAAGTTAATTTTGGTCCCAGTAGCCGTAGAATTGCCGAATACAAGCCATTAGAAACCATATTCAAATAAAAAGGCTCTTAAGAACCACGTAAGATCACATAGAAAGATATCTGCATCCTATATGGTTTTAAACAGTTTCTATTGATAACCTGTTAGGCATTTGTACTAGGGTTGGACTGGAATACTCAAAAATACAATAATAGGACCGTTTTTTATTGAGGGTAATATGAAGGCTGATATGTATTAGATAGGAAATAAGAAGAACAATCGAATGGCCAGCCAGATCACCTGAATTAACACCTCTAGACTATTTTCTTTGGGGTTATCCAAAAGATTGAGTGTATAAAACCGAATGTTAATGGAATCTAGCATCAATTGGCTCACTGTCCAGAAGTGAGTGGACAGCAATTTGGGCAGTTGCGATAAAAATCTTGCTCAATCTGTTGTCCATAACTGGTAGACGTGAGAGGCAAGGGGACTCACGATCATCAAACACCCCAAAATCTGAGTGGCAAGGGGACTCACGATAATCAAGTACCTCTAAACTTGAGAGAAAAGGGGACTCACGCTAATCAGGCACCCCAAATTGTGAGAGGTCAGGGGATTCACGATAATAAAGCACCCCAAAATGTGAGAGGCAAGGGTATTCGCGCTAATAAAGCACCCCAAATCGTGACAGGGAAGAGAACTCACGACAATCAAACACCCTAAAACGTGATAGAAAATAGGAAACGCTGAAAATTTATCCAAATAACTAGCTGTGGTTTTCAAAGGTATGCAGATCTTGTTTAAGTTTAAATAATATTTAAGTGAGTATCAATGTCACAACTGACCTATGACCTAAGTACATTTTTTAATTATCGTCAAAGTGAAACCAAGGTCACCATTAAACTTCTCATCAAAGGTTACTCTTAGAATGACCCTAATGTTTTTTAAAAATATTTTACCTAGTGAAATATTCAGCCATCCCGGAAGTTTTTGGGCACTCTTTATAATTAAAAAAACATGATAAAACAAATTAATAATAATGATAGAAAAAACATTATTGCGAAAAACACAGTGAACTTGAAAGAAAGTCAACTTTTCCATGAATACCAGCATTAAAAACTGTATATATATAGCGTGTAGCAAATATTTAAATACTATTTTCTCGAAAAGAACGAAAAAGCGAATTGGCTGTTTAAAATTAATACTCAGAAAATGAGATCAACATAAGAAAAATTTTTAACCGAAACAAATATTTATAATTGACGGTCTCTAAATTTGTTTCAGCAAAGATAACACTGCAAATCTGTTACAATATGAAAAAAAATAAGTGTGTGCTCAAAACGATCTACTAACCTCTTGTTGAACAACCACCCCTGTAGCTATCGACCTTCACATATAGCAAACAAAACATACGCACTTACCAATGAAGTATTTTTCGACTCGTTTCGAATTTTACGGAACACCGTTCTGCAGTTCGTATAATATAGGGTTGTACAAAAACACTCAGTATCTGCAAATTAAGGTCTATGAATCTTTTGAAAACTTTTCATCAATTTATTCCACAAAAATTATCTACCTTTTTATTCGAAACCCACTTTAGAAACTAGAAAACATCTTTATAATTACACCTGAATAATTTCACAGTTTATGCGGAATGTTTTAGGAATTATATAAAACTCTGTTCAGTTATCGCTTATATCCGCTGTCCTTGAATTAGCTCCATAATCCCTATAAAACTTATTTTTTTGTGCAAATTCCCTACACTGTGTTGCCGATTTCAGACGGAAAGAACTTTATTTTCAAATAGAAAAAGGAGCAATACCAAGTAAATTTTCCGGAAAAGCATCTATGTCTAAGCCGATAGAATTACCTTTAGATTATGTAGTAAAAATATGAAATTGAACAATTTACATTGTAGACATATTTGGGATTTTGCAAAACCTAGACTTGTTTGAAGCAGCTCAACGTAATGACTATTAAAAAAACAGAGCTGCAGTAGAGTACACAGAGTACCCAACAATAAAAAATGAAACACAGTTTTGCGTATCTGTTAGGATTAAAAATATTTGAAGTTTGCAGATTTTCGATATTTCCTATTGCAAATTGCCTTTAGACGTTACGTGATTTCCTACGAGAATTATTCCATAATAACAATCCAATTTCTCAGAGTTTCTCCTCAGAAGTACTATTCACGTTTGCTTAAAAATAATTTTAAAATCGTAAAACAATGTATAGTCCAAATCTTTTTAACTTCTCAATAGTATTATTGTTTTAAAAATTCAAAACATTTTTATTTTACTTATACGTCGCGTTTTTATATTTGCTAATGTCGCATTTACTTTTTTTGCGTTTATCGATATTGTTTCTGAATGGCGATTGACGTGCTCCGTTCATTAAAAATGCAAAGGTGCAATTTTTTTACATCAAGCATCATCAAACGACTCGGAAAAAATATCTTTCTTAGCTTTGTTTGCAACGTCATCACGAGTGTGTCATTTGTGCGCGTGCATAAATAAAATATATATAGTTTATTGATATTAATATCTTAATAAACCAAATAAGTTATTAATTATTATATGGTGTTTAATACAATAATATTATATTAAAATATAGTACATTCATATAATATTCATATATTTTATTACTTTATTTTGTTTACGTTCTACTACCTGCCCATGCTCGACCCTCCTTAACAAGTGAAAAAAATCTTCTCTAGGCTTTGAATACGTTAAAATTTGTTACATTACCAACTTTATTTGGACTTGTGTTCTAACAAACTTCATATTGCTCACCTGTATGCTAGATGTGAAAATGACCTAGTAGTACCATGCCAAAGTACAGTTACTATATCTAAGCTAGGCCATTCATAAATAATAATAGGTGGATTATTTCCATTTTCACCAACAGCAAAATGATTGAGTTTCGGATTTTTCTAAATTTGTTTGAAATAAATTACAGTTTACATCTCTTGTACAAACTAAATATTAATTTTGAATAAGCTTACTGTTATATGTCCAATTCCACCTCCTGTGGAACATCTTCTGAACCAAATCTTATGTTCAACTACGTTAAAAAAATGTATCAAGTTTCCTGACACAAATATAATGGTTTCAGGGTCTGCCACGCAAATATTAAAATATCGTCGACAATCGTAAGAAAAAGAATGACTATTTTTTATTAAGGAAATCTAAGAATTACATAAAATGGATAAAAATTCATACATCATATAGAATATTAAAAATAGTAGGATACTGTAGTTCTAAAATATCGATGGGGACGGTCCCATCTTTTGCACGTTTTGGACGTGAAATATAGTTTTCAGTGTCATAGTGAATAATTGTTTCTTGGAAGAATTGTGAACTTTCTATATATTCATTTGTATTAATATTTTGAAGATCTGCAATAGCAACATTTTTACTTTTTCAGATGATCTACACTTATTAATTAAGCTTGTGATGCAAACCTTCAATATTTCTTTTTCTCTTAACATCTTTTGGAAGACTTTCAGTCTTATATATATCTTCATCTGTGTCTGCCATTGGGCTCATAATATGTTTATTCTTTACTTTATTTAAAGTCTAATATTTTTCTATTAATTGTTTTTTTGCAGCTACGTTACCTAGTTTTTAATTTGGCATTGTTAGAATGACATGACATTAGCATGAAATAGGTTTTATGAACAAGCGACAAGTTAGAGTTGCTATATAAATCAACAGAAAATGACGCATATACATTTCAAATCAAAGCCCACTTATAATAACAGACCTTTCTATTCTTAAATTGCCAGTGCCCTACACTGTGAAAAGTTTGATGTAATTTTACCTAATAGATCATAGGACATAAAAATACAAATGATTACTGTGGGAAATTTACCAAAATTAGGTGGAAATAACACGGTAGTTTAAAATCGCACACAGGTGGTAAAAAGCAGTTTTGGAAGAATGGAATTTTACATTTACCTTGTGAAATTCGAGTGATGCTGCAAAACGCCGCACGTAAAAGTTTGCGCATGCGCAATGACCAGCCCGGGTATTTTGAATCGTCTAATGTATGTTTTAATTAAATCGAATCGGAAGAATAATAAGATATAAAAATAAAAGGAGTCATGTTTTTATTTAGCAGAAAACATTAAACTTTTTGTTTGGTTTGTTGTTACAAAAAAATACGCACCAAACTTATAATGTTATGAGCAGTGGACGAAATAGGCTCATCCTAATTTCTGTGAAATGCGGCCTAAACAGCCATAACTTTCAAAATTATTTTTTTTGCAAGCATGCGAACAAATTTATTCAAGTGAAACATATTGCACTTGCCTTTACTGATGCGCTCAACCCAGCATGATCCACGATTTCAATTCTAAAATATATCCGAATGCCGCCAAAATTTTGAACGATTTTGCGCTGAATTTACACGCAGGACCGAATAAAATAAGTGAATAAAATAAATGATCTAAAATAGAAAAAGAGGGAGTAAGAAGAACAAATATTTTTGTTAAGAAACTACGAATATATTTTTATTCAATTATTACTAATATACTATTTTTTCAGTCTTTGTGATTTTAAAAAACAAAATAAAAATTGATTTATGTTACATCTAAATATACTAATATATACACATACACAAAAAACTCACATGCACTTACACACCAAATACGCAGGCTAAATACACATATTTCTAAATATGATAGCTATCCTCAGCCGTGTCATCATTTATATCTTCACCCTCATCATAGGGATCATCCCCTTCATCACAAACATTTTACACATCTTCTGCCGGTGAACTAGAGCGCAAACGTAGGAAATGTGCGAGGGTAAAGTTGTGCCCCGAACCTTTTTAGTCATACACTGATGACAGGTTGCTGGATTCTTTATCTGTAACAAGATTAATAATATAAATAATTTGTTTAACTT
>NC_046664.1:143311640-143320977 GCF_010883055.1 Belonocnema kinseyi | reverse complement strand
ACGGATACTATCTGACGCTAAAAGAAGTCTAGAGCGGAGAAAGAGGTGGGTCAGAGAAAATCAACAGCTTCTCTCTGACCCATCTCGACTCTTCCAAGACCCTCCAGTTACTGTCGACCACCCGCCCAAACACGAGGAGGTCGAAATATTTTGGAGTGAAGTCTACGAAGTGCAGCATAGACTGGACGAAGATTCAGAAAATATAAATAGCTTCAAGGAGCTGTGTGATGCCCTCACAACACCTGATGAAGAATGCCCACCCATCACTACCGAGGAGGTGAAAAAAGTATTAAGAGGGATGAAGAACTATTCCGCTCCGGGACCAGATTGTATCAAAACCTTCTAGTGAAAGAAGTTTCCTTCAACCCATCAGCATTTGGCCCGTATTTTCACCTCATATTTAAAGTCGGATGAGGCGTTTCCGGAGTGGTTGGTGGAAGGGCATACAATACTCCTGCCGAAAATAGGCAACTTAGCTGACCCGAAGAATTACAGGAGAACCTGCTCATCGATAGATGTGTCTGCAAAGATGCAGCATTTTACCAGCGTGACCTATCGATGGCCTGGATTGGTTATCGGAAAGCTTTCGATTCGACCTCCCACAGACTTATCATCTGTCTTATGGAAAGCTTAAAGGTTCATCCGCAAATCGTTAGTTGCATAGAGAGATTGATGCCGCTTTGGAAAACCAGATTTACTATCTCATCTGGAAAAAATCGTGTGACAACTATCAAGGTCACCTTTCAGAACGGTGTCTTTCAGGGCGAAAACATAAGCCCTTACCTTTTGCGACAAACCTGCAGATAGAAAGATCGAACGATATACTAAGGAAATCTGCCGAGTTTAAAGGAGCATTCATAAGTTCTCCTCTACAAAATATTTTTGTATTATCTTTCTCAGTATTACCTGCATTTTATTTGTATCTCTTTCACTTGTAAATACCGTACTTTATGGATACTCCTTTATAATGCCAATTTTTCACTCCGAATACAGGTTTAATTTTAAAAAATCTAGACAAGGTGTATGTAATTCTAGTTATTTCTTGTAAAATGGAGAAATTCATGTTTAGAGACTAGGTTCTAGTTCCAACGCCCACCAGATGGTTTCTTCGTGTGAATATCCGTTTTATACAATAAATTAAATGTTTTAAATCTTTTTTTTTTAATATCCATTTATTCAATATTTAAACAATTGCCAATTAAAATATTAATTGTTGGTAAATACTCTTATTGATAAAAACAGTTTATTGGTTAAAAAATGTTTAATGATTTAAACATTAAATGTTCATATAATTTAAAATAATTATTTGTTCAAACATATTATACAGAAAATAGAGATGTATTTTTTATTGAACATTTTTACCGATACACACATTTTATTAGTTTCAAAATTGTTGATGCTCCATATTTTAAATGTTCAAATAATTGAAAATAATTATTTGTTTAAGCAATGTTTCAAAAAAATTAATTGTTCGCAAATATTTTTATCGATAAAAACAGTTTTTCAGTTAAAAAATGTTTGATTATTTAAACTTTAAATGTTTAAATAATTTAAAATAATTATTTGTTTGAACAATTTTGATACAAAATTAATTGCTGCTTAAGATTTTTATCGATAAAAAACATTTTATTATTTTTAAAATGTTTAATGATTTAAGCTTTAAATATTTGAGTAATTGAAAATAATAATTTTTTAAAACGATTTTTACAGAAAAGTAATTGTTTTTGATCATTTTTATCGATAAAAACATTTGATACATTAAAAATTTTTGATGCTTCAAATTTCAAATTCTTAAATAATTAAAAATAATTATTTGTTTAAACAATTTTTACAAAATATTAATTGTTACTGAATATTGTTATCGATAACACAATTTTTTAGTTAAGAAATTTTGAACACTGCCTAACTTTAAATGTTTAAATAATAAAAATAATTATTTGTTTAAATAATATTAATTGATTTTCGTTTCCGGCATGAAAGTGTAAAGTAGTGGGAATTGTTGATGCTGAGTTTTTTTGATATTGTGGTGAAATTTGAGGTGAGTGGATTGTGGAAGTGTGTAGAAGAGTGTGGATGTGAGAAGTTAATTGATGGATTGTGAGATTGGAAAGGAGAGGTAGATATTTTGGAGGATTGAGACAGATTTGTGTGGAAGCTTGTTTAGAGATTTGTGACAGGGTGAGAGAACTATGCTTATCGGGTTGGTAGTAGCAGGATTGGGTAGCGACGCCAAAAGGCGAGACAGGTACCAGACCGCGACGGTAGATAGAGGCAGGAAAGCATAGAAAGCGGGAAAGTTTGAATTTGATTCATGGCTAGCGGAGCGAGTATCTCCGCGTATGAAACAGATCTAGAGCAGAAAGTGATCAGTACGCCGAAAGAAGAGATAAAGGAAAGGAAGGCAAGGGTGAAGTACGAAAAAACTAGAGAAAATGAAAAATTAAGAGCAAAAAGCGTAGGTTCAATCGAGGCTTTTATCAAAAGGAAGAGATAGGAGAGGGAAAGCAGTAAAGAGAAGGAAGATATCGAGGCGAGCGTGAAATATCAAAAGATGTTTAGATCGCCGCCGGAAAAGCAGAGTTTGGTAGCGAAAAGTGATAATATTAAGAGGGCTGTCGGAAGCGGAGATGAAAGTGAAGTTACGATGAAAGAGGAAAGACTAAAGGAAATTCGCGAAGTGATGATAGAGGTAATGGGAATTTATGAAGAAAAACAGGAGGAAAGGGGAGATGAATTAAAGAAGGAAATTAGGCGCGAAATGGTTGAAGTTAAGAAGGAAATAAAAAAATGGAAAGAAATCAGGAAAAAGTTAGAAAAGAGGATTCAGTCATCAGAACAAAAGCTAGAAAAGCAGGAAGAAGATAATAATAAAAAGGTAGAGGAAATGCAAGATAGGATGAAGAAACTTGAAAGCTCGAACCGGAATTGTGGTGGGGGAGAGAGTGGCAATAAGGAGATGGAAAGGTTGAGAAAAATAGAACAAAGAATTGAAAGGAAAGAGAGGGAAGAAAGAAAATTAAACATAGTGATATAGGGTATAAGATTAGAGGGGAAAGAGCTGAAGGAAGGGGTGGACGAAGTACTAAAAAGGATTGGTGCTAAGGTAGAAATAGAGGAAATGCGAAATGTAGGAAGGGAAGTGCGAAGAGGGGAGATAATGGTACTGGTGAATTTAAAGAAATGGGAACATAAGAGGGAGGTGGTGACAAAGAAAAGGTTATTATGTGGAAGTCCAGAGAGGATAGAGGATGATTTGAAATGGGTGGAATGGAAATAAAACATAGGTTAAGTATGGGAGAATACAGACAGAGTGTGGTGGGATTGGGATGAAGAAAGGGGACAGATAGTAAGAAATAAGGTGCAGGGAAACTAGGAGAGGAAGGAACAGCAGATAGGAAAATAAAAAATAGTAGAAAGGAAAAAAAGATGAGAAACGAAAGTAGGGAAGAATGGAAGATTTGTTACTGGAATATAGCAGGATTGGAAAGAAAGGATAGGGAGTTTATGAGACATTTGACACAATGGGATGTAGTCATAATGATGGAGATGTGGCGAGATGAAAAGGGATGGGCAAGAGTAAGGGGATGGTTACCAAGAGGTTACAAATGGCAAGTGCAAAATGCAAAGAGGAAGAATAGAAAGGGCAGGGCAATGGGAGGAATGGTGTAGGGAGTAAGGAATGAATGTATAACAGGGAAAGATAAGAAATACAGGAAAGAACAAAAAGAAGGATTAATAGTAGGAGAGTTAATGATGGGAGGAGAAAAGTGAAAGGTAGTGGAGGTTTATGTGAACCGTTATATGCAGGAGAAAGTAGAGAAGATGAAAGAAATGATTGAATAAAAGAAAGAAGAGAGTAGGCTGATAATAGGTGGAGATTTCAATGCGAGAACAGGTGACAGAGGAGGAAGGGAATGGAGAGAAGAAAGAGGAAGAAACCCCAAAGATAGGGTACTAAATGGGAAGGGAAAAAAGTTTTTAAAGAGCTTGGAGGAGTTAGGATGATATATCTTAAACGAAAATATAGAAGGAGATGAGAAAGGAGAATATACACGCTCAGGAGGTGAAAGGGGAACGGTAATTGATTATGTGATAGTGGATGATGAGGTAAGAGAGAATGTTAAGAAACTAGAGGTAGGTGATTATGTTGATTCGGATCACTTTCCCTTAATATTAACATTAGAGGGACAAACAAGCAATAGCAATATGATTAAAAGGGGAGCAAATGTGAAAAGTATAGGAAAAGGGGATTGGTCAAGGGAAGGAAAAGAACAGTTTAGAGAAAAAGTCAGAAATATCAAAATGGAAGAGGGAAATGTTGACGAGGAGATGGAAAAAATTATAAGAGAAATAAAAGTAGGATTAGAGTGCACAAACAAAAATGAAGTTAGTAAAGGGGGGAATAGAAGTGGGTGAGATGAGGACTGTAAAGAGAAATAAAAGGAGGTCAGAAAGGAATTATAAAAGAGGAGAAAAGCAAAAAGTGATGGGAAAGAATATAGGGAAAAAAAGAAAGAGTATACTGAGTTGTGTTATCAAAAGAAAGAGGAAGAGAATAAAAGGTTTGAGGAAGAGGCGGAGAAGGCTAGGACAGAAGAAGAGGTATGGAAGGTAGCAAACAAAGAAAGAAAAAGAAGAAAAAGTGTAAACCAAGAAATTAAAATAGTAGAATGGAAGAATTATTTTTTGGATTTGCTAGGAGGAGTAGAGAGAAAATTTGCAATGGGAGGAAAATATGATAGAGAAAGAAATGAGGAAGAGGACATATAAAGGGAAGAAATAGTTAAGGTTTCAGGAATAATGAAGGATGGAAAGGCATCTGTATAGATGAGATTCCAAATGAAGTATGGAAATATGGAGGGGAGGAACTAGAGGAATGAAGATTGATAATGTGTATAAAGTATTTGTAACTATTTTGTCGGAGAGATTGAAGATAGAAGTTGAAGAAAAAAAGATCGAGTCACCGAATCAGACAGGGTTTAGAAAAGGAATAGGGGTAATGGACAATATCTATATTCTGAACTATTTAGTAAATAATAGAATTAAAAGAGAAAAAGAGGCAATGATCTGTTTCACTACAAGGGTAGTGAAACAGATATGGGGAATACAAAAAAGAAGGCTAAAGAAATTGGAGAAGCAGAATGTGGTTATTTGATACGCTGGTATGGCCAGTATTAGGTTATGGAGCAGAGATATGGGGATAGAAAGAAAGGAAAGATATTTAGAGCTTACAAGAAAGGTATATAAAGTGGACACTAGGGGCAGACTGGCGGACGCCAGGATGCATGGTGAGAGAAGAAGCGCAAAGGGATAAGTTAAGTATTAGAGCCGGAAAGACGGCATGGAAATTTGAGACGAAGATTAGGGAGGGAAAGGGAGGGGAGATGGCGGGAAAGTGTTTGATAGAGGTAGAAGCGATGAGAGGGAGGGCGATCGAATTAAGGAGATAGGAAGAAGAAAGGAGGGAGTTCTTTAATGATAGAGAAATAGAAGACGGGACTAGAGTAAACTATGAAGAACTGGAAAAAAGTGAGAGGGACAGACAATTAATAGAAAAAGAAGATGATTGAGGAATCAAAATGCAATAAATGGTATAAGATGATAAAAAAGGAAGGAGTGCTAAAGTATTTAGAAAAGGGATGGAGAGAGGGAAGGTGTACCAGAATAGCAAGATTCAGATTGGGAAACGAGGTAAGGGAAGGGATGTACTGGAAAAAACAAGAGAAAAGAAAGTGTAGAATATGTGAATGGGAGGAGGAAACATGGAAGCATGTATGGGAAGGATATAAGAGAGGAATGGAAGATAAAGGAAGCTGGCAACAGAATGTGTTTAAAATTCTAGGGGAGGATGGATTAGGAGAAGATTGGATGAAGGAGTTCGAGGGTGCCAGAGGAGCAAATGAGAGAGAATACAAGAATGCATGTGAAAAAAGACAAATGAAGGTATAAAAAAGTAAAATAAAGAGGAAACGGAAGTCGCTTAGATTAGAAGCGTAAAGATTGTAAGTAATGTTAAGGTAAAAGTTAATTAGACTAAGATGAGTTTGCGTTCTCATGCTCTCTCTCTCTCTCTCTCTCGCTTGCACTCTCACTTTCGTTCGCTCGCTCACTCGTTTGCTAATAAGTCCTTAATTGCGCTATCGCAGGAAATAGAGATAAGGAACTAAATATAAGGCTTATGTAACCAGTTGTAAATAATTGTATATATAGAAAGGATAAGATTGAAAAAAATATATAGATATAAGCAGAAAGAGTGTAAGGAATGGAAGTCATGTAAACCCTTAGGGGACACATTAGAAATAAAGAAGTAATAATATTGATTAAAAAATAAATCAGCTAAATCATGGTTTTATGCAAAAATAGCCATGTTTGAGACTTAAAAAATAATCCTAATGATAATTTTTTTTTTAATATTTTTTTGTAAAGCATTTACTGCATCACTGAATAAGGAGGTTCCAAAATTTCATGAGATTCTATAAATAATTTATATGTTAGATTTTAGAATTAAGAAAAACGGACATTTTTCCATGTTAAACTCCATAAAAAATTAATATAGATTTGACCCAAAAGATCCATGCATGTTGAATGTATTTTTTATAATTTGATTCTCTTATACCCGTATGGCAGAGATTCATGGTTATCAACTTGCCTCCGTTTCAAGTTGACAACTTTACAGAGCTTATTTGCTTAAGATTTAGATAAGATCATTTTTTATTGTGACAACATCATGAAGCGGTGTACGTCGAATGGCTTGATAATTTAAATGGATAGAGTCTGCATTTTCTAGGAAGTTTTTACGGGTGGGCTAAAAGTTTATAAGGCGTGATTTGTTTTAATTTAAGGAGACACCTGATATTCAGTACTGTCAGGTAAAGCTACTATTTAGGCATAAAACTTGGGCCCCCTAGAAACAAATTCTCGAATAAAACTACCAACCCGTAAACTTCAAGCTCATCCTTCAAGTCACCTAAAAATTTACCAACCGGTGAAATACAATCTTCTGTATTATTACGATCGATGAAAATGACTGAATCAGTATCGTAATACAGAGTACGGTTAGCCAGTTTAGAAAGATACTTATACAATACTAGCCGAGCTTGGGCTGTTGCATATGTCGCAATCACGATGTTTGATATATTAGAAGGTGTATGAGTATTTTTTCAAACTGGTACGCTATATACAAGGTTGTGTTATTATCCGGGAGTATATTGCTGATCTTAACCTCTTCATTGGCTGCAAGCTTGAGCAATTCCTCTCGTTTCTTCACAATATGGGGTTGGGGTAAATTTTCACGCGGCCCAAATTTACCGTGAAACGAATTCCGACACAACTTGGAAACCTTACGCAGCCCTGCATTTTTTTCACTTTAAACTAGCCTAGCTCAATGCCTACTTTTGTTTTTATCTCCTCTTCATACGCTTCCTTCGAAGCCACGTCAACATATTCTCGAGAACACCCCTCAGATTCTTGATTCCATTTTATAGAATGTATTAACATATGAGGTAAAAAGGCCCCCTTCGCTGGAGACGGTGTTAAAACATGTTTTTTTGTGATGCCAAATTCAATAAATATTTGTAATTTTATACCCCAATGTTACATTTTTTTTAGTTTTACAGAGACCCATGTGCCCTCAAACTCCCGTGATGTTGCTTCAGAGTGTGGGCAATTACCTTTTTAAACGTTTACGCAACATTGGCGACAGAGAACGAACATGAGTTTATTATGAAACCTTGTTGATGAAATAAGGTGATAAAGTGATTGTGATGAAAATATACGGAGTTTAATTAAATAATCGACATTGTTTATATCCGTATTGTCGACTTCTGTTAATATTTTCAAATTATCGCCGACATACACATCTGGATAACCAACAGGAAACTTTACTGATTTTAAAACTTTTGGGTACAAAGAATGAACGTCAAGATACCGCATTTTTTACCATCTTTTATCTTATAGTAACACCAAGTGTTACCAGTACGTCCTCCGGAAAACGCACATCGAGGATTTAAGGGTTCGTTAACAATAAAGGGGTGATTTTGATGATATTTTTTAAGCCTACATCAGTTTTTTGCAGTTAATTAAAATCACGCTCTCACATCTCTGTAACCAGGTAACCGTTTCGCCTCATTTGATCACTTTGTGCGAGCATTCTTTCGTAACGGGCTTTAAGAATCTCATCCGAGCTGTTTAGTTTGCTCTCACGGTTATCAGGATAGCAACGTACACACCCATATCAAAAGCAACCGTGAAATTATAAAACACGAGCCAACTTATTTAATTCATAAAAAGCATCTACTACATTTCCTTATTTTAAACGATTTTCATGACCTCTTCCAGCATGAGCGATGGTTACACCCCGTTTTTGCTCTTCACTAATTAACCATTCTACAGACGAGACAAGCGCGTCGCAGAATATCGACATCGTTCGTACAATATCCAACTAATTCTTTCTAAAAATTAAAACGATAATTGCGTTCAGAATGTTTCTCCTCATACCACTTTAAAAAATTATCCCTTGCAGATGCGGAGATGGTATCTGGTGAATAATATTTTAAATCCAGTAATGGTCCAATATAATTTTGATTTTAATGAATACTAAATAAATAGGGGAATACACATTATTTTCCCCGCACCTGTAAGGCAAACGCTGTGGGTTGAGCACTTAACGCTATCTGTATATAATTAAAGCTGTTGGTGAAACGCGTTTTTTTAACATCCATGCTAAGAATTTTAGAGCCATTTTAATGTGACACCATGTTCTTTCTCATATGTTATGTGCAATGCAGACGATTTTATTGAACTTTTTCATAGGCCTGAGGGCAAAGTTTAGAAAATCTGCAATACATTTATCCCCTTTAAACAAGTATTCGCGAATACCACAGTGGTCACAGGATTTTTTATGTCTTCCTCTTCCAGACAAAATGTACACACTTGGCGTACTACAGATAAATTTGGTATGATGACATTTTTAGTCTCGTCACCTATAACTCTTTCATCCTGTTGCGTCTCTAAGTCATAAAATAGAAAAATCACGGGTTTTTCGGCATTTGTTTATGATTTAATAGGTCGCATGTAGCATCTATGATTAAACTTGCATATCTGTTTACAAATATTGCAAAATGAAAAACCGCACATGTGGTCTTTGAATTTTACAATATATGTCATAATTACTATTTCATACATGTCATAAATACTATTTAATACACAGGGTGGTGTTTTATAACATGCAAGACACTTATTTGCACACTTGTGGGCACTTATATGTCGGTAGCCTTTATTACACTCGAGGCAAAATAACCAATTTGAACATACTCCTGTCAAATTTATAATGACGTCA
>NC_046664.1:143296115-143311540 GCF_010883055.1 Belonocnema kinseyi | reverse complement strand
GATTTGGGCTACTCCACCCGTCTCATTCGTCATACTTTTACCTTTGAAAAAGGGTGATTCAATATCTTTGGCAAAAGTGTCTACTTCAAAAATCACAAGAGCTATGTGGTATCACGCGAGATCGCGCTGGACAGAATAATTTCCTCTATACCACAACCTTCCGGTGCAATTGTAACTCCGGCTTTACGAAAAAGCTCTTTCGCCGTACGCTTCCAACGATTAGCCGTTTTCGTTTGCGTATTTTATCACTTTTTTTTTAATCACACCGAAAAAAATGCAAATATCTGAGTTTAACAATACTTAAACTTAAATAAATAAATTCCACATATCAATAGTCTCCGAATATGATATGATCATTAAATACCGAGATTCTTGCGTACCAACCGACAGACAGAACATTAACAAATGCAAACAGAAAGATGTATATAAAATATATAGAAGAAACCAACCCTATGTCAACTTAATAGATAGCGAATCTTGTGAAGCCAGTTTATTTCAAAGATACTTAGGAAACAAATGTAATCAGTCACCTTACCTGCTACACAAGGACACTTTCATACCTATAATAAATGGTTATATTATAGTACCCTCAAAACAATTAGACTTAGACGTAAGCTGCGAAGATTCAATCAGAACAGATAAAATTTCCGAACCCCAAAAACTTACAGGATTTGGATGCAAAATGTACAACAGCTGCGATACCCTAGAATTAGAAAAATCATATGAAACTGATATGACGCAATGGCTAAATGTAAAATATTAGATAAATTTTGAACAAAAAGACATTGACAAGTTGGAACAAAAATTAGTACAACTTCCAAAATAAATGTCACACGAAGAACTTACCCTAGCCAGAATAAGCCTAGGCGACACTGAAAATATCCTACAGACTATTGCCACTTACAGAAGGCTAAGTACTTGGAAAGAAACTGGTTTAGAATTTTTACAATATTTAGGTTACGCCACTTTAGGACTAGGTATCCTCGATTGCATAAATGGATGCTTTCAGAAAACAATCAAATTATACAGTAATAATAATATCGTAGTCCACAAATCCCATATTGTAACATACCAAACCGAACCAACTTCCAAATCATTGTCAAACTACGAAACCGGAAGCATAGTTCAAAAAACTAAGTCTTTAAAGGAAAAAAACAAAACTTAGAGACTAAGTTCAATCTAAAATGGAGGTTTTTACGAGCTGACGATTATCCCCGCTCTAAATCTAATTAACACATATAAAGCGCCGCCTCTCTGAGCTCATTTCTATACCTGTACTCATAAACACAAATACAGCGTCCGAAGTCAGAAATTGACTTCGAGCATTTTCAGCACATTTTAAAATATGTAAGGGTGGTCTACCTCCGCGTAATTTTTTTATTCATATTCAGGGAGAATCAAATCGGCGAGGGACACCTAGAGTACCTTTCTTATGAATGTTTAATAACAGTAAAATATATGGAAAAATATATTGCAAGAGAAAATATACCACAGAAAATTTTGATTGTCTATTTTTGAATTTGTTCATGAAAATTATTTAAATAGTTGATAATTGTTGTAAATTTTCTAATTATCGTATGGAAAAGTGATTGCAAATAAACTCTTTGTTGATTCCACAAGCAAATTGAGGTTATTCTTCAAAAAATGGCCAAATTCTAAATTTGCGCATGAAATTAGTTAAAATAACAAATCTTGAAAATTTGATAAGTATAATTATTCGGAAAGACGTTCTTCGTTCAATTTGTAAAAAACTGAGCCTATTCGTTAAAAAATAGTCAAATTTTGAATTTTGTATGAAAGTTGTTTAATTAATTAACGATTCTTGTAAATTTAACAAGTAATTTAGAAAAGAGTCATCGCAATGACAGTCTTAAGTAACTCAGTAAACAAATTGTGTTTATTTATTGAAAAATACCGAAACTCTGAATATGTTTATGAAAATTGTTTAAATGATTAATAGTTATTGTAAATTTAAAACGTTTCGTAGGAAATACTCATCGAAAGACATTCTTAGTTCACTCCGTAGGAAAAATTGTGCCTCTTTTATGAAAAACAGCTAAGCTTTAAGTATGTTGATTACCACTGTTTAAATAATTAATAATTTTAAATTTTCGAAGCATCATAGGAAAAAATCATCAGAAAGATATTCTTAGTTAGTTATGGTAAAAAATGCACCCTATTCGTAGAAAAAAATCACTTTTTGTTCTTCAATTGAAATTGTTTAAATAATTAATAGTTCTTGTAAATTTGCAAAGCCACATAGAAAAGAATCATCGGATATACTTTCTTAGTTGACTTTGAAAACAAATCGACTCGTATAAAAAAGACAAGACTCTTAATTTTTTTACCGATATAGTTTAAATAATTAATATTCTTGTGAATTTAAAAAACATCGTAGAAAAAAATCATCGCAAAGGTATTTTTATTCAATTCTGTTAAAAATAAGCTCATTCGTAGAAAAAAGACCAAACGCTTATTTTTTTAACCAAAATTGTTTAAATAATAGATAGTTCTTGTGAATTTACAACGCAACATAGAAAAGTTTAATCGGAATGGCATTCTTAGTTGACTCCATAAACAAATTGTACCTATTCATTGGAAAATACCCAAACTCTGAATATCTTTATGAAAATTGTTGAAATAATTAATAATAATGATTGTAAATCTGCAGAATATGGTACAAAATATTTTTTGAAAATACATTCTTTGATGATTCTGGAAACAAATTGAGCCTATTATTTAAAAAATAGCCATTTATGAAAATTGTTTAAATAATTACTTTGTTTGAAAATAAAGTAAAAGTTTTTAAAAAAGTGAGTCCCAATCTAATTCAGCACGATCGTTGAAATTTATCGCTATGAATGTTTGCATCGATAATGTTAACAGATGCCTCGAACTTGCCTTGACGCAGGAGAGCTGGCGTAACGCGTTTAGCATAACTCTGTGACAATTGCCATAGAATTATAGAAAAACCTTAGCTGTAACCAAATAATAAAGGTAACACTATGGGAAGCTTGGAGCAACTTTCAAATATAGGATACATACATTTTTAACTAGAAAAGATCATTTTGAAATAAAACTATAAAGCTTTTACCAAAAATGAAAAGAGTAGAATTTCTTATTGATTAAAATGGCATGAAAAAAACCTTTCGAAATTGTAGTAGGTGACATTTTTTCCCCGGGGAAGCAGAGGTCAAAACAAACTTCTACATAAAAATAAAATAAACATTTGAGACAAATCTCAAATGCTTGTCTGAGTACCCCCGACAATACAATAATAATAATCCATTTTTCACACTACCAGAATTTTTAGTTTTCGAAAAATTAAATAAATTATTTAGAGGCGTATTGGTTCGTAACAGACAGCAAGTGGCAGAGGTTGCGATTACAATTTTTGATCCTACTTTTAATCTGCTAAATTAATATTTTGCTTCTAAAATTTGCATTTATATGTTTGTGATTTCGAGAGGCAATCCGAGATTGCCCAAAGACTTCTAAAAGTTCTGTTTGGATTTCTCAAATTTAATTAAATTTTATTTCACATTTCCCTGACGTTGTACAACTAACTGTGAAGACTTTTTGTGGATTCGCGAATATTATTTCACAGGAAAATGTTACATTCAGTTTGATTTGAGTAATGTGAAATTTGAAATATTTTTGTGAAATTAAAAAAAAAATTCTAAGTAGTATTCTTATTATTATTCTTATTTACATTTTGTTAGGTTTCTAATTAGTATTTTTGACTGGAATTTTAATCCGTACTGCAAAAAGGCTAGACGTGCCCACTGGCAGTCGAAACCTTTTCTAATCTTCAGGTAACAACGCGTAAAGGCGATTACTTGTACGAGTCCGAATCAAATGTTCACGTTAGGGGTACTGATTATTATTGAAAGTATTAATGAATTTCTTATTTGAATTAAAAAAAAGGCTAGACGCACTTACCGGCAGTGGAAAACTTTTCTAAGGTTCAGGCAATAACGCGTAAAGGCGATTATCTGAAACGAGTCAAATTACCCAATCTAGCCAGGACAAGCAATCATAACAATTCTAAGTGAATTGATAAACCTATTAATTAAAAAAGTAAAAAATAGAAAAAATAAACAAATCGCTAATATGTCGTTAGACCCACCAAAAAGCATCCGTCACCTTGACCGAGGTAGAAAAGCTCGGAAATGCCAGAAAGAAATGCAGCTGCGGGCGGTTGCCGAAAAGTTCTTGGCTACAAAATTCCTTGTTCATGAACTTAAAAATGTAGTTCTTCCTTCCGGCGAGGCTGCAAAGATCCCTGTAAATTTCCGATTGATAGATTCCTCTCTCCCTCTCTCCCTTTTTAGTAACCGATATTCCGGAGCAGTGAATCCACCTTTAATAAATTCCTGCAGTCCTTGTTCATTTGGTCGATGGGATAGTAATTATACTATTCTTAAAACTAATTATATTCTAAGCTGGATTGAATCCAGTCCTTAATTGAATTTTTAATCTGGCTTCAGCCCGAATCTGATTGTCTTTCACTGTAAGCGCTCTTGAGCTTTATACTTGGTTTTTGTCAACGAACACAGTTGAGGATTCAAATTCTCTTTAACAACTATTGACAAAATTTTTTTCCAAAAATTAGTGATATGCCGGATGATGCAGTAGAAGATAAATGAAATACTAAAAGATCCCTTCAAATCAAACACCACCCATAATAGATGTCAGTGCTGCAATGGCTACGGCCCTTAAGGACATGATACTGCAACAAAGGACATTTAATATCCTCACATTCGACAGTAAAATACCCGCACTAAAATAATTTTTACAGTATATCGCAAATGGAGCAGTACACGTTACTGAATCAATGGAACCATCGTTTATAAGAATCGTTTTCAGTAAATTAAAGGAAATCGCGCGCGAAAGTATTCGCGACAAAGAATATAGAACGTTACAAGGTCTGGTTACTCATTTAAAGAAACGTTTCGCTCCTATCAATAAGTACCAATGGTATTTTAATGACACTGTGAATTGGTGTACGAAGCAGATTAAAAGTGTCAGTGATTAATATGATAGAACCTTGGGGTTCCTTAGTGGAGCAAAGCATTCCTTGGAAGAAAATTATACTGAATCACGCGATAATACGGTTACAATGATGAAGCCAGTCACGGACAGCGCTCTTGATGCTTTTATCTGTGGATTACCGGACGAAATGTCAACATTTGTCGATACAAGAAACCACCGGGATATTAATGAAGCTTATGAACATGCTCTTCACGTGGAAGAATGACAGAAATACACTGAAAAGACTAGGGTGGCTTCGGCCTCGACCTATCATATTACAAAACAGGATCAATTTCCCGAAAGGGGCCGATCACCTAGTCACCAATTGAAAGACGTTGACAATTTAAAAAGCCAGAGAAAGCAACAATGGGAACCCAATCGCCTAACGTGCCTCAACTCAATCCATAACATGGGCCGAGACCGATGGCGCATAGGCCTGTACCTTTAAAATAGTCTCAGGATCGTTCTCAGGGCGCCTCAACGAGCCTAATATTGAAAGAGCATCCCAAGACCGTAAAATTTTTGAACAATTAAATCGAATTTACACAACAGGATACCAAAAGGAAGTTACCAGGACTTAAATTTTCTTTAACCAGTTGTCGCCGATCTTTTCTTTTATTAGGACTTTAAGTCGTATTGTTTTACGAGTGCAGTTGCTGTTTCACCATGCCAGAACTTTCATGGATCTACAATCTCCGGAAGGGCGATCTAGAAGACGAGCTGCGAAAATATGGCCTTGACCCTCTAGGGCCAACAGCGGTGCTCCGAAGCAGAATGGTGGCGTTTGTAAGAAACCACCCAAATCTGTTTGAAAATAAGCCAACCGACGGCCCGGACTACAAGGAGGACCTAGACCGAACTAACGACCTCGAAGCCATGCAAGAAGAGCTAGAAAAACTTAAAATTGTAAAATCGCCACCTTGACCGCAAACAACCAGAAACAACAACACACAAACACCGAAGTTCCGATACCCATCACCGACCTGAGACCTGAAGAAAAGAAAATCGCTGAAGAATTCCTAAAGAGCCAATTACAACGGTCAAACTCATTGAAGGGCGTCACACCCTAGCCAAACACAAAATCTGCCTAGAGGACCCAACACCTTTAAAGCAGCGCTATAGACCAAGAAATCCAGCTATTCAAAAAATCATTGATCAACTTCCGGAGACTTAATCAAGTATCAAAAAAAGACGCTTACCCGATTCCGCAAGTAAATGTCATTCTAGACAAAATACGTAGCGCAAAATATCTTTCCACCATAGACCTCAAAAATGGATATTAGCACGTTCCACTCACTGAAGAAAGCAAACCGTTAACAGCATTTACCGTTCCAGGAAAAGGACTTTCTGAGTTTAACGTCATGCCTTTTGGACTTCATAGCGCACCATCAACCTTTCAACGGCTACTTGACAGGATCATAACTTCAGTTATGGCACCGCATGCTTTTGCATACCTAGACGACATCGTGGTCTGCACCAAGACCTTCGAAGACTACATCCATGTTTTACAGAATGTTTTTGATAGGCTCTACGAGGCAAAACTGCGTCCAAACCCGGAAAAATGTCATTTCTTCCGAACGAAACTTAAGTACCTTGGACATGTAGTGGATGAAAATGGACTGCATACCGACCCAGACAAATTTGCAGCAATCCAGAGCCTAACACCACCTAGAAACCTGAAAGAAGCGCGAGGATTTTTAGGACTGATCTCTTGGTACCACAGTTTCATCAAGGACGTAGTTCGAATAGCATCACCACTCCACCATATATTAAAAAAGAAGGCGCAATGGACTTGGACGGAAGTCCACCAAAAAGCTTTCGAGGAACTCAAGATAAGCCTAACCTCAGCCCCAATCCTTGCACGTCCGGACTGGACAAAAGAATTCATTCTTCAAACCGATGCTAGCAAGGAAGGTCTTGGAGCCGTTCTCAATCAAATGGACGAAAACACAGAACGCATCATCGCTTATGCCAGGCGCGCCATGAACAAAGCCGAGAGCAACTACTCAGCCGCAGGATTGGAATGTCTCGCCGTCAAATGGGTCATCCGGAAAATGAGGGATTATCTAGAGAGATACCATTTTACCATTCTTACCGACCATCTATCATTAAAATGGCTAGATAAAATTGAAAACCCATCAGGACGCCTAGCCAGATGGGCCATGGAACTCAGTCAGTGGGATTTCGAAATCAAATACCGCCGAGGATCTGACAATGTAATCGCAGACACCTTATCAAGACAACCCCACAAAACGTGCGCCGTTTGCAAAAAGGCAAGTCAAGATTGGTATCAAGAACAGTACAAAGCCGTAATGGACAACCCCACAGAAAAACCAAAGTATTGCATCCGCAATAACCGTCTCTACCGTCACATACTGCATGCTCTGGACTTCAATGACTACGTCCAGGGGGAACAGTGGAAAATCTGCGTACCACGTTGCGACCAACAAAGAGTGCTCCGAGAGGTGCATGACGACCCTAAAGCCGGGCACCTCGGAGTAGCCAAAACTCTCGCTCGACTTGCCATACACCACTATTGGCCAGGAATGCTAAGAATGGGTGTTCAACACGTCCGAAAGTGTGAGAGTTGCCAAAAGTTCAAGGCAAAACAACAGGCCCCAGCCGGCACAATGCACGCCACTAACGTCGAAGGACCATGGGAAATGGTTTCCATCGATCTCGTCGGACCATTACCTCGATCCACCAATGGAAACACTTGGCTTCTGGTCATGCAAGACTGTTTCACTAAGTGGACAGAGGTCCGTCCAATAAGGAAGGCCACCAGCCAGGCGATAGCAAAAGGCATCAAGGACCAGATCTGCCTTCGACCCGGTTGTCCAACAATCATAGTATCAGATAACGGCCGCTAATTCATAGGCAAGGAAGTAAAGACCCTACTACAGGAATTGCATATTACACACCGTTTAACACCATCTTATTCACCGCAATGCAATCCTGTCGAAAGAGCCAATAGGGTCAGTAAAACCATGATCGCTCAAAACATGTTGACATGTTGACAAAACATGTTAACCTTGTTGACTCTCATTAGAAGACGCGGAGGATTCACACCCGAGAAAACTATAGAAACTCTATATTTCAACATGATACCCGGACTACGCCTCTATATCCGGCCCTCAGACATCAAAACACCAGACGAGTTGATCCAAAGAGTGGAGGAGATAGAAGAAGCACAATACTAGGAAGCAAAACAAAGAGGTAACACTAGGAAACAATGCCGTAACAAACCTCGAAAATTCTACTCACAATGTGGGAAAGATGGAATCCTTACGAGAGACTATTCCTGTACAAACAAGGGAAACGAGAAACGGTCCGGACCCAACTAGGCTCAAATCCGGCCCGATATACCATACCAAAAAAAAGAGCATAGAATATTCGTTCTGGTAAAGGTCGGCAAACTTACAATGAGCGCACCTGTGTATCCAGCATCAGTCTGCTCTTACGTGAATAATAGAACAGCGAAGCGTTGTTTATCTCAAGGTTGGAACCACCAAGAAAACAACACCGTAGCCGTCATGGCCGATGGTACCGAGGCACCGCTTGGCGATTGTCTCTCCGGACTACTAGAGTCAATGGGTAAAATCATAGAAGCCGAAGTCTCCATTTTACACAACTTTAACCATCAAATGCTTCTTGGAACCGACCTGCTAACTCTCTTAGGTTTTGACATCCGCATTAACGGAATTCAAGTTTTTCCACGAAAACATCACCATATGAGAGAAACATCAGCACCGTCTAGACAAATTACAGGCGGCAATCGAACTTGCCCGACGCCAGATAGCAAGAACTTTCCAAAAACAATAAGGTCACTACAATTTGGGGCGCAGAAAATGGGCTCCTGGGGTCGGCGACAAAGTCCTTAAAAAGACACATCTGTTATCAAAAAAATTAGAGATTTTAATGCCAAACTCGCCGAAAAATTCGAAGGTCTATTCACCGTAGTAAAAAAAATCTCAAGCGTGATATTCGATTTAAAGAGCGAAAAGGGAGCGCTGAACCGACAGATACATGTGAAGGACCTGATACCATACAGGGAAGATCCTCACCAACCGGACCCCCATCACCTAGCTCCCCACCACCGAGACAAGTAGCCCAACGCAGCAACTACCAACTGCCAACGGGCCAGTATTAGTTCAACCGAGCAACTGAAATCATGGACAGTGAGATCGCAAGGCCAGAACGAAATCTGGAAAGGGACGGCTTCGCAATGTTTAGGGAGATTGGGCCGACATACAACGACAAAGAGCCAACAACCTCCGGCCAGCGTAACACGGGAACGCATCAAGACCTAGAGGTCTTGGGATTCCATCAGCAACATCGACTCCGACGATCCACCTTCCGGAGAAAACTCCTTAGCCTATCATCCCAGCTCCAAGAGCACCCTCAATTGTTCCGGAGGCTAGAATCGTCGAAAGGATCCACATCTTAGTCACCTTCCCTGGACAAGTGACTTTTCCAGTGCCATTAGGAACACTCCGCTGGCGAGGCCGCCATGCAGGACGACGTTATAGGATACGTTTCGCACCTAACGGTTCGGTTCGCCAAATTAACATTTCCGTGAGTAGAGCGAAATTTAAACCTTCTCTTACTATTTGTTTTTCTTTAGTACGCTATTCTCATTCATCATGTTTATTCACCTGTAATAATCTTCTGAGTAGTAATATTCATACACTGTACCGAAATCATTTCCGTATTATTGTCATCGCTTTGTTTACATACTCAATAAATTTCACTCTTCAAAATACATTACAAAAACATGGCGCGGGTTTCAAAAAGAAAGCCGTCAGTTCACAGGAGTGACGCATGATACTTTTCAAAACAAAATCCAAATGACGTATTTTGTTGCTTCAATAACAAACGCAAAATTGCATTTTGGGTCCATGAAGGTTCAGCTAATAATTTTTTTTGTGTACTACCAGATTTGCGTAAAGCTCGTAGTACCATGGATCCTCAATAATTGAGGACTCATTTACGGCTTTTGCATAACCCCCGGCGCAATGTTTCAAAAACAACCCATATCATAAAAAATTACCCTAAAAAATAAATATGTACTAATTGTAAGAGTGAATACATCAGAATTTAAGGCTCACTTTCGGCTCTCTAACGCCCTTAACATCAAATTTCCAAAACCATCCCTTAAAATTGAAAAACTACCCCTCGTATAAAATGAATGAGAAAGCGCAAGATAAAGTATTGCATCCGTTTGGAATATTTTCTAGCTGTCCGCAAACATCGAAAAAAATTCTAAAACCACCGTTAAAACTGAGAAACAGTGATTTGGGAGTACAGTTTTCTCTCTCAAAAATAAAAATTAATTTTTTTGAATATGCGGTACTTTCGCTGATTTGATGTTTTAGGATTTTTCGATTCAAATTCACAAAGTTTATCCCTTAGGATATGGACAGAATTTTACTGCTCATATTTGAGGGTATCTAACATCCTGGAAATCCTTTAAAACCTGAAAAAGTTCTTGAATTTGTTCTTAACTGGATAAAATTTGGAAAAGTCCTTGAATAGTGCTCATCGACCTCTCTTTCTATCGTGGTATGGTAGACAGAGAGAGTCCGAAGGTGTTCCAACGACAAGTCATACTTATCGTTCCAAAATGAGATAGGTATTCATTTGTCCAAAATTTCATTTCACCTAAAAATTATTTTACGGAAAACTTACTAGATTGCTAGATGCCTTTGAAACAACTGACAGGTGCGTTTCTGCTTGCGAATTTTGGATAGGTCTATAAATCAAGTTGACTTTAGGTGGCGTTTTGTGATAATTATTTAATCTTCTTTTACTAATAGAAAGAAGAAGAGTTTTGGGCACAAGAAACAATAATCTTGTTCTGAAAAAGGCTGTTACTTTTATTTCGTAGATTGAATTGTCAAATAACTTTAAACAATATTAGAATATTACTATCTAGAAATCCAGCAGGAATCGCCTAGAGGGGGGAAAAGTATTGATTTGCGCCCCTCTGAAATCAAATGATCAAATTCATCAGATCTTTTTAATTTCTACAAAAATCTATTCGATAAAAAACGGTTTTGATATCACTTCCAAATACATAATTTTTAATTGGGAAAACCCTTCAAAAAAACAAAAGAGGCTCCCAATAGTTAAGGTTACATTTTTGAAATCAATTGAGCGATCACGATAGTAGTATACAGGCCACTTTGGCGAGTCATAACAATCTGGTGACGTCACACTGTGTTATCAGTGACGTCACTAGATTGTTATCACTTGTTACGTCCCGAGCAAAAGGCGAGGGTAGTTTTTTTAATGGGATAGGTAAGGGAGGTTAAAGGGCTAATTAAGTCAGGGTGGTTAAGCCTCACTTATTATTTAATGTGGGATCGTTGTCACTCGTCAATCCTACGGGGATTGCGTGTTATTAAAACTGAAAAATATGGCAATTTTCACAAGTTATTGGTACATTTATTATAAAATGAGAACATAAAATTAATTTACAATAAAATAATTATAAAACTTACGTTACCTTTCAGTCTTGAAAGAGCAAGGGAAGATTTGTAGTGTCGATGATATCTCCGATGATTTGTAGAATAGCGACGGAATTCTACCGGGTGTTTTTAATTGATGCTCACGTACTCTTCGGAAATCAACGTATATGACGAGCGTGGGCCGAAGGGACTTAGTTTACACTTAGCACTTCGTACTATTTCACGATGGAAAATACAAGTACGCGACTTTAGACAATGCGGTTCTTCGTTTAGGAATATTTCACGTTTGTTGATTTGATCGCGACTTTTTCCAAGCGGTTCGTACAATTGAAGTTTTAAGTTGACAGTGTGACTTCCACGAACTAAAAGACAACCACCAGGGTGAGTCTGGTGTTTATATACAAATAAGACTCTTGTAATGTCACGTGCAATCCAGAAAATTCGACGAGCCACGTACGATTGAGAAAACTCGACGAGGCACGTACGGACAAAGTCTCGTATCTATTTTTGCTCTCGTTGTCTATATTTCCAACATACTCTATCATTTTAATTTTATTGTCCCCTTTTTAGCTATTTCGATTTTCTTATTATTCGTTTGTAATTTCGTTACTCTTCTCCTCCTCTTTTCTAGACAATATCTTAATTCTAATTTCTATAGGCCGATACATCAATTACTTATTTTAACTATATACTTATATTACTACTTTCTAGTTTTAATTATGATTGTTTCGTAGTCTCAGATAGTATACAATTCGATTACCTTTCATTATGTGGGTGTAATATGTAACATTTTTAATAGGATAACTGACAAATCTCTAAGTTACCGATGCTTTGAATTAGTCGGTATACTCATGGTAATGCACGGGTAATTAGCTTGCAGTTACTACTTTATCGACCGTTGCATATTTATCATCGGTGGTAGCTTACTACTCATGGATTACCATAAAATGATTACCTTCTGCTTTCAAGTTGATGTTTTTATCATTTAAGTATTACTTATTTATTATTTAAGTATAGGAAAAGGTGAAGTTTTAATAGTTTTTTAGAGGTTGAGTGTAAAAGAAATTTGGTATGCTGTATTCTTTCTTTCGCCAGAATCAAACTTGTATTATGCAGAATCAAATTGGATTTAGATGTTCCCAAATTATTTTTCAGTTTTTAGAATTTTGGGAAGATTTTTTGTCTCTTCACCGTTTCAAAAAAGCTGAGGATGTTAGTAGCTTACCTTGAGAAGTACTGAGCTTACTAAAGGTGTTGGTTTTAGTAAAAATACTTTCCCCGTAGAGTTCCTTAATAATAGATTTTACGCTTTCACGATGATTCATTTTGATAAAAAGGGATATTTCAGGTTTTACCCGTGTAAAAAACTACGAATTGTTTGCCGACGTTTCGTGAACATTGCAGTTCACATCTTCAGGGCTGACCTGAAACTGAGGTATCAGGTCATGTTGTTCTTAGGTATACTCTCTACGATGCCTGTGATTAGCCAGAGTGCCCCACCGTGGGGAACTGGTTGAACTTGATTGAAAAGAATACAGCATACCAAATTTCTTTTGCACACTACCTCTAAAAAACTATTAAAACTTCACCTTTTCCTATCAAATGCCCTCAGATTTGACATTTGGTCCACATTGGGCCGCATATCGTTTGACCAATCCCAACAGATTAAAGAGCTTTCCCCCCAAAAACAAAAAACGAAATTTGACAAATTACTTCCAGTAAAACAAACTCAACTAACAAATACAGTAAAAAACATCTCTGACCATCCTCTCAATATTAAAATGATTTCAGCCTTATCTAAAGGACATAATTTTTCTGTAGCTCCATCGAAAATCCCGAAAGAAGAAATAATCAGCAATTTAGAATCCACAATATATACCCTTCCACCCGAAAAAGCGAATGATAGAGGACGCGGGACGGCCAACATTTTACGCCGAGCTCAAGTTCCCTCCTCAAACTTAACAAAACAGTAAAAACCGCAATTAAAGAATTTAATCAAAATAAAGATATTATAATATTACCTGCAGACAAAGGCAACACAACAGTAATAATGAATAAGGAAGACAAGATCATGGACCTTCTAACTGGCGATACATACAGAAAACTGAAAGAGGACCCCACAAAGACAATAATCAGTAAACCAAAAACTCTTCTCAAAGACTCTAAACTTGACAGCCAAACAATATTTAATTTAATACCTACTAATCCGATCTCTCCAAGACTTTATGGGCTCCCAAAAATCCACAAAGAGAACATTCCACTCAGACCGATCGTCAGCGCAATGAACTCACCAACTTATAACCTAGCACGGTTCCTCGCTGCAAAACTAAACCCTTTTACAGGAAACTCCATCAGTCGCGTCCAAAACTCATTTGACTTTATTAAAATTAAATTATTTTTTACAAAAGTACCAATCTCGGATGCAATTGATATTATTAAATCTTTCACAAACTTCCCTTCCGTGCTCGTACCTGTGATAGGAATACCTGAAGTCGTTCTGGCCATTGAAGGAAATTATAATTTGAAAATCTCAAATTCTAATATTTTGCCACAAAAAGTGATTATTACAGTGGTTATTATAAACTTTAAATAATATTTGTTATTAAATGTAATTCCTACATTAATTTGAAGCACTTTTAGCAAAAAAAATTTTTAGCGATAATAAGATTATTTGTCAATTTATTCATAAAGTTGGTTTATAACAAATAAATGGAATAATAAAACAAATTATTTGTATGCTATGAGTCCCTGAAAATTCATTTAAGACAATACAAAGTTCTCCTGATCAGTTATTAAAGCGTAAAAAATTGTTATGTACAAAATCTTAGTTTTTCCATACTTTGAGTGGAAAATGATTAATAAAAAAAAAAAGGAGACAAAAGTTTGGAATCTCAAGCTCTAAAGAATTTAATGGTCTTTAATTTAAAACAGAAAAATTCAAAATCGCAAGAAAATTAACGGCTCTGGACATTTTTAAACGAAAAAAGTGCATTTCCTCCAACTGTGCGCCATGAGTAAGATACGTTTTTTTATAGATTTTAATAGCTTATAGTCTGTTTATTTTATAAATTAGGATTGCTGTAATATAATTAACTATTTGATTCAAAATCTCATTTAAATTTACATTTTTTAATAAAATTATTAGGGGTTGAATGCAGCGAGGAAAAACTTTCAAGATTAGGCAACAAATTCATTATTAAACTGTATAAATGTATATATGATGTTCAGTTCAATTTAAATAAATATATACATTATATTAAATAATATTAAATCCATTTTCTCATTTATCATTTTGTCATTAACTTTTTACTAAATTATTTTTATAATTAACGATAAATAATTTTTTTAACTATAACAAATAATAGAATCAATACTATCAGAAAAATAAATCATAGAAATATGAAGTTCGAACTGCCATCACGTCGTGGTTGAGCCATAACCTCAAAAAATGACGAAAAATCATGCACTGAGGCAAATAACTTTCAAAATAATGCCAGTGATGCAAATTTTCACTTCAAAAACATGACGACAACTGTGAAGGATCAACCCTTGCCTGATATCAACTTATTTAACATAACTTTGCCCAACAGAAGCTGACCTCACCTAACCTGAATTAACAGAAATTTATTGAACTACACGTAAAGCTCTGGAAGCATATTTTCCCAGTAGCAAATGTGTGCTACATCGAATGGGACAACTCGAGCCTAACCTAGAAATAAATCTAACCTAACCTCACGAAACACAATTAAACTGATTGTGTTGTCCCGTTCCCTGCTGGAAGTAAAGAGATAGAAAGAGATAGAAATTTGGAGATAGAAGGAGATAGAACTTTTCTATCTCTTCCAAGTATCCATTTTGCATCCCCAAAACGCTATCTCTTTCTATCCGCCATTGTATCCCCATGTCCGGTGATATCTATCT
>NC_046664.1:143288849-143296015 GCF_010883055.1 Belonocnema kinseyi | reverse complement strand
AAACACCGTAGAAATAAGAAGATCGTCCGGGATGTTAACTATGACCCCAAAGAAGTGCATGCCACAACTCGTTGGCGATGGAAGAAAAAGCTGAATAACCATAAGTGATTTTTGATACCGAATTTGAATTCAGCGCCCCAAAATCCATAGGAATACGTGTGTCTTGTTACCAAATCCGCATACTTTTTTGTGTGGCTGTAATTAATAATAGTTACTCTTATTTTTTCATATATATATATTTTTTGTTTATTTGCAAACAGCATCAAGTTTTCAATTATTTTTGCTTTTTCTTAATATAATTCAATGAAAAAGTCAGACCTACTTTTTGTGGCGCCATTTGGTGGATTAGTTTGACAGACATTTCCCCTCCGGTTCGTAAGAAAACTACTACTGCATACACATACACGGTCGGGGCAGGAGGTTGGTCAGCTGCCAAAACGCTTACCTCAAGATAGATAGAAGCGGCAGTCTACTGTCATATCTTCCATCCATCAAAAAGAAGAAGCCTTAATATTAAGCATCCGCGATTAGAAACTGAGATCTTTAAGTCATTCTTTGGGTCATAGAGCGTACAGCTTCTTAACATATGTTGCACGGCAATGGCCTACTCCTTTTAACTGATTTTATTGAAACATTATGTGTTATTTTGCTAAATATATGTAGTAAAAAGTTAAAAAAAACCCTGGTTCGCTAATTTAAAAGTCAATTTTTTTTAAAAATCCCCAAAAATCGAATAAAAACTTGAATAACTTGAATAAATTAAGTCCTACATCAACAAACCGATTGTGTATATATGTATACTGGGGTTGTCAATTATGAATTTAAGGGTGGAAAAATCAAAATGGCGGACCAAATGTGTTTCTCATTTACCAACTCAAAAAAAATTATTAATATTTAGCATGCATATTTTTTAAGGCGTAAGAAGTTAATAAAGAAGAATGCTGACGACGGATGAAGCGTAAGAAACCCTTCAATAACGTGAAACTCCCAAAAAAATGGTTTTTGACGATTATTTTCGAAAGGATGCATCGGTAAAAAATGGATTTTTGCAGACAGCTTGTACATGAAATATGAAACCAAAAATTATTGTATTTAATATGTCTGTGTTTGCTATGAATCTTGGATGTCCGCGCCGAGACTAGAGGGTGAGCTGTACCGCGCGGATCGTAAAGTTCCTTCGTAGCTCATATCTCCAAATAAGATATAGCTTTTACTTCGCCATTTTTAATGTGTTGACAGTAGATTCATAATCAGCAAACCCTATATACATACACACAGTGTTTTTGAATTATCAACGACTTAAGTTGTTCCGTACCAAGATTTTATTTTATAAACATTTATGTTAGATCATTTAAAACATCTTTACATGAAAAATGTGGATTATTATATAGCAATTAATTATTTACTGTGGATTTCATTTCACCCTATTTCGTTCGAATCCTTGCTGTTCCATTGGATTGCACAATTTTAATTTGTATCCTTTAAATAATTATCAGGTGAAGGTATCTGAATTATGAATCGTTCAAAATGGACCCAATGTACCAATTTAAAGAGACTCATTCCAAGTTTCTCTACATTAAAGAAAGATGAAAGTTTCTCTCAATCAATACCAGATTTCGAGTACAAATTTTCGATATAATGATACAGTTTTCCTCTTACCTTAAACTTGTGATATTAACCAACCGTTCCCTATGGAGCTAGGACGCCGAGCAGAAAAGGGCCATGTGTGAGTTCCTACATTAAAACTCGGTAAGTTTTTATTCAAATAATTGATTTTGTTGAATATTATTTATTACTGTTTCAGATATATTGCCATTTCAAATCATTTTCCTTTTTTTATCTGGTTTTGACGCATTCCTTTAAAGTAATTGATCTTCAATTTTGGAATAAGGAAAAAGGTAAACATACGGAAGTTGTATGAGATCATGAATATCATAACGTTATAAAAGGCGTTCAGGTTGGCTTATGTGTTTGCGCATGGTCAGACAGGTGGTTGGTACAATCCAATACTAGTGTGCATGCGTATTAACATCGTTTAGCTGTGCATGCCTCTCTTCATCCTCCTCCTCCACATTGTCCCATCATCATCGTTCCTCAAGCATTGGCATTCCACGCATAATCTCACGCAGCAATTAATTTAATCTTATGCACGGGTATTAGGTCCAATTATATTTAACCAATCTAGAATTTTCTTATTAGATCTAACCCGGATATCGGATTCTTAACGAATGTATGCATATCTGTATATGAGGCGGTCGCTCGAAGAACGACCTTAGGCGACTTAGGTCGCCTTTCGGAAGAACATCTTGATAGGTAGACAAGGTCCCAAAATGTCTATATACCAAATTTCATAATATTAAATAAATATTTTAGCAAATTGTGAGTGTTTGAAACCACGCGCCTGCCATATTATCGCCCGCGTAGTCTCCCGTTCGACTAAGCTAACATGACTCCTGTGCTTCAGCCGTCAGTTTCAAGCAGTGTTGCCGTGTGATTTATTTTTTTAAAGCGATATATCTTCTAAATATAACATAATTGATATATGTACAAAATAATCCAAGTCCTTTCATAGCTAAAATGTCTGCATCTCTTTTGAAAGATTGGGAACTGCACTCGACCCACTATTTTTGAAAATTCCTAAGTCGAAAGATTTTGTTTTTCAAACTGAAAAGTACGCCAAGTTAATATTTCACCTATTTTAAAAATAATGCGAATGTTTGCAGCAAAGAGAACTTAAATATAAAAAAATTACCTCCAGTTGGTATCAATTAAGTTAAAAGGAAAGATCTTTTATTTTTATTACGTTTTCTTAAACCAACCAATAGACAATTTTACGACAACATATTTGCAGTTTGTGAAAATGCAGTGTGCAATGAGTTAGATTGTGAACCTGATGGTCAAATTAATTATTTTAATTATTTTTAATAACTGTTTCTAATAAATAAATAGTAACTTTTATTTGTTTTTTACATCATTGAATAAAATTATATCCACGAATATCTCTTACCAATAATTTTTTCTCGTCTTTTATAGATATAAAACATATTTTTTGTAGTTCTCCGGAAAAACTACTAAAGTGTTTTTGCCTAAACTGTCATTTAAAATATTGTTAAAAAATGTTTATTGAAGATTTTATGCTTTAAATCCATTACTCGACAGTGCATGTTTGCAATAATTTGAAATAACTTTGATTAGTCATATTTAACGATGAGTAGTACAATGTGGAATTTTCACATCGCTTTTCTCAAAAAGGCCAAATTGTACTTAGGTCGTTCTTCGAGAGAACGCCTCATATGTATTCATAACTGCAAAAATCGGCTTACGAAGTCAGAGGGCGATTTTCTGTCAAAAATAAATTTTCCTTATGAAAATAAAATAACTTCAATTAACAATATTTTTAGTGATGATTTCCCTACAACGCAAGTTTAAAATCGTTGGATTGCTTATGAGTTCCGAGCTTTTCCATTTTTAACGTCTAACTTGGCTCATGTAATACTCCTGGTGCTTCACAGCACTAACTTTTTGGGATAACTAACTTCTTACTAAGGTTTGATAAAATATAAGAATCTTGTGACACTCTATTGAAAAGGGGCCCTAGTAATTTCCAGGTTAAAATTCAACACTACAATGACTACAGAGGTAATTCATGGATCCACCGACCACCACTAAGCAGAAAAGTTTGTTTAACCGCGCATCAGAATACCTAGATAAATAGCATAAATAGCATATTTACATTGCATGGTTGTAGAATACTTGACAAAAATTTTTATTCTATTTAACAGTAATATTTATTAACCACAGCTTTCTGTTTACATTCGTTCGTGCTCTCTCTGCAATCGATTCCTGTACGTGTTTGCTACAATCGAAAGGGTATCCATATATCGATCCATGCACATCGCTACGCATTTCTGCAACCAAAATAAAACATATTTATGAATCATTCAAATTCTTAAAGCCAAAACACTACAGACTAGGAATATAACCATTATAGTCCAGGCATTAGGTCAGCAAAATGACTAAAAAATAAGTCCTTTTTGACATATACGAAATGCTAGAACAAACCAATTCCCAAACCATGTTTTTGTTCAAACAGTTCTAAAAGTTTCCTTTTGTGTGGAATCATCATTCCCATTGCATTGTAGAGCAAAATGTTCCAACAAGAAAAAGAAATACGTCAAAATTATGACAAAAGTATTAAAAAAATATTGCGCTAACTGTAATAGGTTCAGAGTTCTGGTGTTCTGAAAAATCGTAATTATTTTATTTTTAGGGGAAAATCACTGAATTTCAAAAGACACTCTACCTTTCTACCCAATTACTGTATGAAAGCGTTTCACATATGACTAAAATTTGACTCAATTTGTTGTAATTAAAAAAAGAACAATTTCCTACCTGTAATAGGCCATAAATTATGATCTTTCAAAGTTGACAACTTTTGCCTCTTATTTTGGGAGAAAAAATGAAGTTCCGTTTTTCGAAATGAATCGTCCCAGGTTTAATTTGCGTTAAAAATGACACATGATGAAATAGAGTTCACAAAATCTGTGTACATATATAATAATAAAGTCTTTAAGTCCCATGATTTTGGGCACTGCAGAGTTTCAACCATTTTTTTGTTTCATTTTTGAAAAAAAACTGAAAAGTTCTGTTTTTGCAAAATATCTCGTTCCCAGTGACTTCAAATGCAAAATGCTTACACAATAAATAAAAGTGGAATTAATTTTCCGTAAATTGAAGAAAATACCCTAGCCCTAATAGTCCACTAGTGATGACGTTGAAAAACGGACTCATTAAGAAATACTCGTTTATAATAAAATCTTCCAATTAGAATTTTTGATTGTTTTTTTGGCCATTTCTTAGTACGTTCGTTGCAAAAAAAGTGATTTTAATAGATAGAAAATGTGTAATGTTTTTTCTCGATCAATACACAGTTTTTTAATGAATGTTTATAACAACATCTTTTCATCGCCACTTGAGAGTACTTTTATAGCACTTTTGTAACAGTAAGTGTTATAACAGAATCATATAATTACTACTATTAAGTACATTTAAGTAATTTTGTGGCAAAAAATGTTAAGATTTTTTTATAAACAATTATTTGTTTATTAATGGCAAAACACGCATCATGCATTAGCAATTAATTATACAATTCGGACGAAAATGAAAAAACTTAGCTGTAGTTGTACTTTACGATATGCTAAGGTGCCTCTATATAGGAAGAGTTCATTTTCCAAGGTCATAACTTGTGACCTATTAGGGCTAGCACATTAATAATTTAAAAAAATGAAATTTTTAAAACGCCCCAATTCCCAAAATAATGAGACTGAAAGATGTTATTTTTTTAGTTTTAAGCACATTTTTGTGGACTTTATTATATCAATGGGTATCATTGACTCAAATTGATTCTGCAACGATTTATTTACAGCAAATTGAGTCTTCCACTTATCTACAGAACCAACGAAAGATAGCGCATTATTTTTTTAACGTTTTAAAATAATTTTTAACCACTTCTTTTTAAAATATTGCGAAAATAATCTTTTTTTTTCGGGAGACACATTGGCAAATGCCTGGACTATTAAGCTGATCAACAAAGATGACCTACGTCTTCGCTGAATACGACATGCCATTTCTGAAATATTTTTTAACGCTGAACACGAGTCTGATCTCCAACTTTTGCCAGCAGATAGATATTTGCAAATAAAATTTTCCATAAAATTCTTTTAAAGGGAGGGGGGCGACCCATATAACACCTAAAAAATAAGGGTATATTTTGGGACTTATTTGGGGATGAAGAATATAAAGAATCTTTCCAAAACTTTTATGGTTTATTAAGGCACTTTTGAAATAAGAAATAAATTTTGTCCAGCCATAAATATGCAGAACATTTTTAAATATAAGGTCAGATTTTGAACATGCTCAGCCGGGAGATGTGAAATTCCCTGCAATCTAGTTTCTCATAGATTCGTCTGAAACGAAAAAACAAACAAGTTTCTTGAAGTTTATATTCATAGCTTGTGTGTAAACAAAAAAAGTTGAAAAATAATCATTTTTGACAAAATGGCATCCGTTAAAATTTTTTTTTGATTTTTAGCCAAAAATATGCATGAAAACTAATTATAATAAACTTAAAAATAATTGTTTACAAATTTTTTCCAGTTTAGAGAGGTTCACACAGAAGACAATTATTATAACTATGTGTGTATGCAAGGAGAACTCAATCGGTCAAATAGCTTTTGAGTTATCTTCCGGGAAATCATGAAAAATATGAAACCGAGAAAAAGGCGTTTAAAGATTTACATGTTGAAAAAAGACAGCATCGGCAGGCTATCTCGAGGCGCCCAGGCGCCTTTTAGGGATTAAAGAATGCACCTGCAACTTTGAAACTTTTACAGCATGTCTTTGGGATGACAAGCTTCCATTTAAACAAAACAAAAAAAATCGATTTTTTTGAAGAAGTTACATGGGTCGCCCCCCATAAACAATTTTCTTAGTGATCAAAACAATTTATTTTTAAACACTTCATTCGCTGAGATGTATACATTTGTACACTCGGAAAATAGTAAAAACAGTACAAAATTAGCTTTTTCAAATATGCGATTATTTTCGCAATATTGAAGGAATAAGTTTGAAATATTCAGAAACAATGCCCCTTATCACTCTTAAAAAGAGCGCAAATCTTCAGCCAAGAATATTTATCATTTTTCTCGAAAAGTCATTTATAAAAAAAAACTTGATTTTTTGTTGGCCATAATAGACTTAGGGCCTATTGAATATCCACAAAAGCGAACGATTTTACTTAAAAGGAGTCATACTATCATGTACACTTAGATGTGTAAAGCGTGTAAAGCGCGCCTAGGGCGCGCGACTGTTCATTCTCGCGCTTCGCGCTCGATAATATAGTAGTCTCGGGCTCCACGGTCGATAATGTATTTACCTCGCGCTCCGCGCTCGATTTTTGCATTACCCTCCACATTTGTGCACAGACCACAATGCGAAATTTTCTACATTGTATGTTAAAACCTATTATATGAAATTCCTATTACAATATTTTTTTCTGTGTACCTTGGTTGGAACTGCTTATTCAGATACTGCAAAATAATGTTCACATTTTATTTTTCCTTATCTTAATAGGACCCTGTTGTGATTGTTAAATCCTTTTCACTATT